>NC_089794.1:21560102-21647602 GCF_040412425.1 Macrobrachium rosenbergii
ACAATTGAATCTCTCTTTAGTTTTCTGTAAAAGAAAACTATTTGCCGGCTTCGTCTGTCCGTCCGCCCCCAGATCCTGAAAACTACCGAAGCTAGAGGGCTGCAAATTAGTATGTTGATCATCCACCCTCCAACCATCAAACATACCAAATTGCAGCCCTCTAGCCTCAATAGTTTTGATTTTATTTAAGGTTAAAGTTAGCCATAATCGTGTTTCTGGCAAAAATATAAGATAGGCCACCACCGGGCAGTGGTTAAAGATTCATAGGCCGCGGCTCATACAGCATTATACCGAGATCACCGAAAGATAGATCTCTTTTTCGGTGGCCTTGATTATACGCTGTACAGAAAACTCGATTGCGCTGAAGAAACCAAGGCGCATTTTATACTTGTTAGATTTGAAGACACTGTACCCAACTCCACGCGTTCTTTGGTGGTTTATAAGTATACTTGCCAGAGATGTAATCTCGGGACTTACGTCCGATCCACCAAAAGAATGCCGGGAGTGCGAATCGACTCATCGTGGCGTCAGCCATAGAACAGGGTGCTCTTTGAGCAAGGAGGAGTTTTCTTACATAAGGGGCCATTGTAAACAGTGTTTGCCTGTTATTTCGTGTGACCATTTTGAAATCTTAGAGCAAGTGCTGATGAAACCCGTCTCCATATCCTCGAGTCCCCGGTAGGGGGGTTAGTGCCTTCATTGCGCCTCACAGGGTTTCACGGTTTAACTTTGGTGTAGAGCCCTCCACAGGGATAATTCCTTCTCTGGCGGGCCCTCATACCTTTTCAAAATAAGGTGCTGCTTATATTTTATAATTGTGTCACAGTGTTTTCTCGTCATTATCGTAGCTCCTGCGGAACAGGAGTCTTTAGTTCCTTTTTAAATTTGCTTTCTTCTTGTATTAAATTGCACAGATTATTAGTCAAAGCCATGACCCGTATTATTTTTCACCTTTGACAAATATTCTTTATATACTGTGCACTTATTGCCATCATATGTTTTATGCATGTTTAGTATCACTGTGACCTTTCTTTACACAATTTTTACACTTGAAGATGTTGCTAGGGCATTCGTTGGATTTGTGATTTTCACCACATTTAGGGCAAGCTTGGTCATTTCTTCAATTTGTTGCGCCGTGACCAAATTCCTGACATTTATAGCACTGATAGGGCATGCAACAGTCTTATACTTTGCAACGGCTGTACAGTGTACACAATTTGTCACCACTATCATAGATAGCCTTCCGTATTTGTGGTGTACGTTTGATGATGCAGTGTTTATATTTGTCATCTTTGGCTATCATTTCCTTGACAAATTTCAGGTCATTTTCAGAAATGAGGCTACCTATCCATGGATTTTTCTTTACAGTGTTCGCGACAATGTCATCTTCATCCTTCGGGACATAGACTACTCTAATTTTTGGTTTGAGTTTACCCTTCTCATTTACTGATATATTGTTGATTCTCTGAATCTCGATTTTTGCCTTCTCCAAGTTTTTCCTGTCTGGAAATCTTACAAATAAGTGTCCATCTCTTGTTGTTTTAACCTGTTCAACTGGCGCCGTTATTTGACTCATAATTTGTCTCTTTTCGTTAGCTCCTGTGCTCTCTTCGTTTGTAGATTTGATCAGAAGCACTTTTTTTGTCTTTAGTGATTCAGCATAAAAGATTTGTCCACGTTTGTCATGGTCTTTACATTTTTACCGCTGTAGGGCTTACTTAAGTATATCTTAGTTTAACCAAATCACTGAGCTGATTAACAGCTCTCCTAGAGAGGGCTGGCCCGAAGGATTAGACTTATTTTACGTGGCTAAGAACCAATTGGTTACCTAGCAACGGGACCTACAGCTTATTGTGGACTCCGCACCACATTATGACGAGAAATGAATTTCTATCACCAGAAATAAATTCCTCTAATTCTTCACTGGGCGGACGGAGAGTCGAACGCTGGGCCAACAGCGTGCTAGCCGAGAGCTCTAACCACCCCTCCAAAGAAGAACTTGTAGGGATTACTAAAGGTTCTTTGCAGCGTCCCTTCGGCCCCTATAGCTGCAACCCCCTTTCATTCCTTTTACTATACCTCCATTCGTATTCTTTCTTCCCTCTTGCTATCCACCCTCTCCTAAGAATGATTTCATAGTGCAACTGCGAGGTTTTCCTCCCGTTACACCTTTCAGACCCTCTCACTATCAATTTCCCTTTTCAGCGCTGAGTGACCTTATAGGTCCCAGTGCTTGGCCTTTGGCCTAAACTCTATATTCCATTCCATTCCTATCCTCGAGTGTTTACCATCAAACAACTGGTTCCATCTTTGACTAGTTAACATCTCCCATAGAACTTCTGAATTTCCACCTCTAAATCTCTTTATTTTGCTGTCCAGCCACTCGCACTCCATCTTCACCCTCGAGAGTTGCATAGCTGAGAGTGCCCCAGTGTTTGGCCCGGCAGCCAAAATTTCATAAATCAGATGAAATGTCATTCCCGTTTTACTTTTCCTAGACATCACTATTATGCATCAGAAACCTTTCTTCCAGGACAGTTTGCAAATGTAGACAGGTTTGCAGTTGGCTAGTTGCAGGCCTATTGAAAGAGAAGAGGACATGCTTAGGCAATGGAACTTTCTACAAATTATATATATATATATATATATATATATATATATATATATATATATATATATATATATATATATATATATGTGTGTGTGTGTGTGTGTGTGTGCGTGTGTGTATCACTATAAAATGTTTGCTGTTATAACAGAGTTCCATCTAATATACGTTGCCCATAAAAGAACGAAAGCGGGTATAGCTTCCTCTACAGCATTTTATTTTGGGTACTACCATTTCCTTCAACGGACAGGACGCTGTAAAATCTACTCTCATGGTTTTATGGGCAACCTGAGTTTAATATATATATATATATATATATATATATATATATATATATATATATATATATATACATATACATATATATATATGTGTGTACAGTATGTATGTATGTGTGTTTAATATTAAACCAAATATCCAATAGCCATGTCACGACACCTCGGTATAGTGAATTGGATAAAACAACATTTGTGGCTTGATATTTGTGGATATAAACATTTTTATATATATATGTATATATATACATATATGCATATATATACATACATATACATACATATATATATATATATATATATATATATATATATATATATATATATATATGTGTGTGTGTGTGTGTAAAGTTTGTCATTGACTTTATAATTACAATTATTATCACTTTCTCCTTGCAGAATAAATTAAAGAAACCAACTGTACATCCCACAAGAATCTGACAGCCATCCAGGTCAATTCCTCGTGATACTTCCCTGACCCAGTTTGAACCCACAAAAACAAAATGGCCATCCACGACTTCGACACAATCTTCGACCACATTGGAGGGTTCGGTCGATACCAAATGGTAATTATGCCCTAAGGTCACGGTCTATATATACCCATACTTTAACCGACCCATTTTCTTATTGTATTTCCTTATTATTGTGTTCCTTTTACTGTACCTCCGTTCATATTCTCTTTCTCATACGTTTCATGGCGCAACTGCGAGGTCCTCTTCCTGTTACGCCTTTCGAACCTGTCTAATCTCGGTTTCCGTTTCAGCGCTGAATGACCTCATAGGTGCCAGTGCTTGGCCTTTGGCCTAAATTCTAAATTCCATTGCTAAATATTAATTTTCCCGTTTTTATTAAAAGTCTGCATTATAAAGCAACATTTAAGGTATTATTGTTATTGTTGTTATTATAATTATTATTATTAAAATATGCAACATTTAAGGCATTATTATTATTATTATTAAAATCCCAGAGTTAAGGGATTATTATTATTATATTATTATTAAAATCCCACAGTTAAGGCATTATTATTATTATTATTATTAATATTATTATTATTATTATTATTATTACTAAAATACCACAGGTAAGGGATTATTATTATTATTATTATTATTATTATTATTATTATTATTATTATTAAAGTCCCACAGCTAAGGGATTATTATTATTATTATTATTATTATTATTATTATTATTATTATTATTATTATTATTATTATTATCCACCCCATCGTTATCTCTCTCTCTCTCTCTCAGTTCCTCTTCGCCGTCATCTGCTACATGAGCGCAATGCTGGCCTTCGTCTACTTCGGGCAGATCTTCATGGCGCTGACGCCCCCCCACTGGTGCAGCCCCCCGCCCGGGCTGGAGGCGAACGACCTCCTCTCTGCTGACGAAGTGAAGCGCCTGACGATTCCCATAGACCCGGAGACGTCGGAGTTCTCGCGCTGCCAGCGGTACGACGTGGATGTCAGCGCGGTGAGCAACTTCCTCTGCTGGTTTTGTATTTTTATTTTTTATTTTTTCAGGTCTTGATTTTTTTTTTCCTTTTCGTTCAGGTCGTTTTTGTTTTCGTGTGTAGGCTATGCTTTTGGTATTTTTTTTTTTTTTTGTTCAGTTCGTTTGTGTTTTTGTTTGTGTCCGCTGTTGTTTTTTTTTATTGTTTGTGTTTGTTTGTGTGTAGGTTGTTTTTTGGTTCTTGTTTTTTTTTGTTCAATTTGTTTGTGGTTTGTTTGTGTGTAGGCTATGTTTTTTGGTACTTTTTTTGTTCAATTCGTTTGTGTTTTGTTTGTGCGTAAGCTTTGTTTTTTTCAATTTTGTGCTTTTGTTTGTGCGTAGGCTATTTTTATTTTGTTCAATTCGTTTGTGTTTTTGTTTGTGTCTAGGCCATGTTTTTTTCAGTCTGTTTGTGCTTTTGTTTGTGTGTAGGCTATGTTTTTTTGGTTTCTTGTTCAATTCGTTTGTATTTGTTTGTGTGTAGGCTTTTTTTTTCAATTCGTTTGTATTTTTGTTCAGTTTTGGAAGTTCCTGTCTTTGTTCATTTTAATTTTGTTACATCTTGATGTGTATATTAGGTTTTTGTTCAATTCGTTTTTGTTTGTGCGTAGGCTATTTTTGTTGTTTTTGTTCAATTCGTTTGTTTTTTGTTTGTGAATTTGTCTGACCTATGAGCAGGATTACGCATTAAGTTGTGTCTCGATTCCTAGGAAAATTTGAACAAAGTTAGGTCTCATGATTAGCAAACGTTGACCAGATTTCGGGAGAGGCCATGCCGAGGACCTGTTTGGGGGTGTATAAGGCCCAGGTGGAAGGGAAGGTCCTCGATTGTTCAGTCTTGGCGGAGATTTGCGGTCGCAGGACGATCTTGCTGTTGTTGTGATTCTTGGGTCTCAAGACTGAGGCTAAACCTTTCTTAGCTTTCTGTAAAAGAAAACTATTATAGAGATGGCCATTTGTCTGTCCGTCCGCACGTTTTCTGTCCGCCCTCAGATCTTAAGAACTACTGAGGCTAGAGGGCTGCAAATTGGTATGTTGATCATCCGCCCTCCAGTCATCAAACATACCAAATTGCAGCCCTCTAGCCCCAGTAGTTTTATTTTATTTAAGGTTAAAGTTAGCCATGATAATGCATCTAGCACTGCTATAGGTGCCAGCAACACAGGCCACCACCGGGCTGTTGATGAAAGTTTCATGGGCCGCGGCTAAGTGTGTCATGGGGCTTGACTGAGATTTCCGTACAGCATTATACGCTGTGTAGAAAGCTCGATTGCGCCGAAGAAACTTCGGCGCGGTTTTTACTTGTCTAAGGTACGGTAGTTACTGATAATTAGAATTTTGTTTATACTAAAAACTGGCGTACCCAAGATGTCAAAAATTATGGTAATAAAAAAGATGGTCGAGATGACTCGGCCCGATCTCAGTGACGTACTGTCTGAATTGAATTAAACTGAATACAGAATTTAGGACAAAGGCGGAGCACTGGGACCTATGAGGTCATTCAGCGCTGACACGGAAATGGACTGTAAAAGGTTTGAGAGGTGTAACAGGAGGAAAACCTCTAAGCAGTCGCACAATGAATCAGTTGTTAGGTGACCGTGGAAAGTAAGGTGGAAGGAAGAGAATATGAAAGGAGGTACAGTAAAAGGAACGAAAGGGGTTGGAGCTAGGGGCCGAAGACGAGCTGCAAAGAACCTTAAGTAATGCCTACAGTGCACCACATGAGGTGCCCTGACGGCACCACCACCCTACGGGGATTGCCCATTAGTGGACCTTATGCGGTGCACTGTAGGCATAAGTAAAAGGTGTTTGTTGCATCCCTTCAGCCCTTAACTGCACCCACTTTTTAGCCTTTTACTTTCCCTCCACTCCCGCTTCGTTTCTTCGATCTCGCTGTCCAACCTTTCTAACCGTTACTTCTTAGTGCACTGTGAGGTTTTCTCACAGTTTCACCTCTAGACTATTCTGCCTTTTGTTTTCAAGGCTGTTCAACCACTCCAACTCCCTCTTATCAGATTCTTTAGCCCTGAATGGTTGAAGTTTTCCTAGTGCTTGGCTTCTCAGGCTAAATTCCATGAATCCAGTCAGTGTCTCCCATAGATTATCACAGTAGCTTCTATTTGGGCAACTGTTTCTGGACAACATGACTGAAGTATCAGTCTACATATTGTGCTGGCTAGAGGCATCTCAGGAGCTGAAAACACTGTGTACACAGGTGCTCTGTAATCGGCAGAACATCTGTCTATCCATGGGAGCAGTTGTGCGAGGTGGTTACACGAGCTGCTGTAACTTGTACTCGTCCATCATCAGTGTTAATGTTTAGGAAATTAGCTGATATTGCTTTGTCCATTTACATAGCTGTAGATCTCTTCGACTTAAGGACCCATCATTAACTACGTATAGTCCTCAGCATGACATACAGCACGCACTGTAACTCAGTGTTAAAGCACATCAATAAGACTTAAAAATATCTAAATACATGCAGTGAATTTGTGAGGATATACCACATCAGAATGCTCTGTGCCATTCATGTAATCTTAAAACCATTTTCATTAAAACTAAGAAAGTTGTTGTCACTTTATCACAATTGAATTGTCACTTTATCACAATTGAATTATGCATGATCAGAAATAATATTGCCAGTAAAAGCCACAAACAACGTATTTCAGTGGTCATATTTTGCTAGTATTAGCTTACACTGCATAACAATAGGATGTCTAGCTTCCATCTGGACTAATGACCTCACATAAAAGGTTAGGTAAGGACTGTACAAGATTCCATGTCTACAGTAAGTGTACAGACCCCACAAGATTCTGTACAGTGCAGTCTATGACTCCCTCCCATAGGTCGTGAGGTTCAGCCCCTGTTGTCTGATGGGTATGCTACTCCCAAACATCCCACTCAGTACCCATCATACCCCAAAGGTGTGCAATTGGGATTAAAGTCGCATCCTTTTAATGACCCGAATTTCAATTTTTGGTTGACCCAGCAGCCAGTCATTCAACTTTTATGCCAGGAGCGGGAACTGCCGTAGCTTGTACTGTTGGAAGCTAAAATAAGTCTAATCCTTCGGGCCAGCCCTAGGAGAGCTGTGAATCAGCTCAGTGGTCTGGTGAAACTAAGGTATACTTAACCTTACACTTGCTCAGGGATGTTTTGATGTTTTCGTCTCCTATGAAGCTGCCATCAACCCTAACAAGCTAGCTTGTACAGACATTCTTCGATAGATTTACTGAACTGGTACCATCGATAAAATTTAGCAGGTTCTCGTTTCTTCAGCGTCCTTCCACAGAGCCTTATGCAATGCACTGTAGGGAGTTTGCAGCGTCCACTTATTGACCTTTTACTCTACATCCATTCCCTTTTTCTTTCATCCAGCTCGCTGCCCAGACTCTCTAAATATTGCTCCTTAATGAAACTGGGATTTTCTCCCGGTTCCACCTTTAGATCCGTGCACAGAATCTCATTTATTTTCCGGACATCTTGATCTTGCTGTCCAGCCACGCCATTGAATGGCAGAAATTGGCCCAGTGCCTGGCTTTATAGCTTAAATTTAATGAATCATGCATTTGTTCACTCAATGTGTACTGGGTAAACACTTTCATCACTGTTCTAATTTTATTTTTTAGAGGTTTGTCTAAATGCACTGGTTGACTTCGTGCAGACCTTCCTCTTGAACTGGCTATGCTGCTCTGTTGCACTGGGGCATTGAGTAAGGGCAAGGTTTCTAGTGTTCTCTGAAGGCCTGTCTTCAACAGTGGCCACAAACGTTTGCAAATACAAGGAAAAGAGGGACCCCATGGTTACTCCATCTCCCTGTCCAAGCAGTTCCCTGCTGGAATGTTAAAGTTACGTTGGCTCTTTGCCAGCACGGGCTCTTGCTCTAAGCAGCCCATAACTGAAGCTGAGGTGGAGGAGGAAGCGGTATCCCCTAGTAGCAGTAGTCACTTGAGATGCCATAAAATGATCGAGACAGCTGTTCAAACAAAATCGGTGGAAGCAGGAATTATTAAAGAGAATTTATGGTTTTTTTTTTACTGAATACTGAACCTGAGAGTCTGAAAAGATTATATATATATATATATATATATATATATATATATATTATATATATATATATATATATATATATATATATATATATATATATATATATATATATATATATATATATATATATATATATATATATATATATATATATCAAGTAAATGAGTCTCGACTCAGGATACAATCTCGAAGGCGAAGGAAAAGGGCACCATTGTTACAATTCGTTTATTATGCCGACGTTTCACGACAATGATTAAAAATGAAAATGGCCTCGGTATATTAGAATCTGTTATCATAAAGAAGACGGTCCCAACACTAAATACTCAAACAACCTCTGTACAATTGTTCATTGCTTAACCTTTTGTTTGCTTTTCTTCTCTCGTCCTTTCTTGCTCTTCCTGTGTTCTTGAGAAATCTTTTGTTTTCGTCTTGTTACTACTACGGTTTAGGTATGTCCTGTGCCTGTTCCCCCGTTTTTATTTGTTTTATAATTTATATATCTAATATATATATATATATATATATATATATATATATATATATATATATATATATATATATATATATATCGATGTTTTAATGTGACTCTTTGTAAGGAATTTATTAATCATTGCAGCCTTGAAAATGCGACGATAGCAATTGTCGTGAAACGTCGGCATGATATACGAATTGTAACAATGGTGCCCTTTCCTATCGCCTTCGAGATTATATATATATATATATATATATATATATATATATATATATATATATATATATATATATATATATATATATATATATATATATAATATATATATATATATATATATATATATATATATATATATATATATATATATAATATATATATATATATATATGTATATATATATATGCAGTATACACACACGTGTATGTATATATATATATATATATATATATATATATATATATATATATATATATATATATATATATATATATAATATATATATATTCAATAAATAAAAATCATACGAATGCAAATAAACGTAGCGACCTTTGGCCTTATTCTAATTTTGGTGACAGCCATTCGCGGAACCTTTAACAAAATTTGTCGTGCCACGAAAGTTGGCCACGAATGTTGGCGCCTTGTCAAGGGACAACTGCCGAGATATTTGGCCTTGGCCCTGTTCAGTTCTTTGTTTACTTTTGTAATCCCATTTTAGCAAACCACACGAGATTTTACGTTCGCTAAGATTATTTTCTCTTGTTCGAAAAGTACCGTAACTTAAATTCATTACTTCGTTAGTCGTTAATTTAGGAATCAGATTACGGCGTGAAGAATTAGTTAGTTCGTAACGTCATTAACGAAAGCCAGGGGAAGGTCAGGTCATGCACAGGCACCTGGGAATGAGGAACCCGAAAATGATTGCGTAGAAGTGACACGGCAACTTGAATTCCCCGAAACGGAAAAGTTGGCACCGCTCCAGGTTTTCTGCCGGGCATTCCCCTCTCCCATCCCCCTTCTCCCTCCCCACCCAAATCCTTCTCCTCTCCTACCTATTCTTGCTGTTATTGTGCCCTCGTTTTCCCGTCCTTGTCTTTATCCCTTCCTTTCTCCGCCTGATATTTCTGTCACGAACCGTCTCCGCAGATATTTTTACCGGTATTATTAATATGCGAAAATTGGGTCGTCAAATGTATGACGTATACAAAACGCTTTTCGCGGCACCACAAAAAACGAAAAAAGTTGGCGGAGCTCCAGGTGTTCCGATCACTGTCTCCCCCTACCACCACCGCCAGCCCCCTCCCCTGCCTCTCATCCCGGGTTTCTGGTATTTCCTCTCGAACAAACCTTTCCTTTTATCCCCATATTACCTCTCTCTCTCTCTCTCTCTCTCTCTCTCTCTCTCTCTCTCTCTCTCTCTCTCTCTCTCTCTCGCCGAGCTCCTTCTACCTGTTCTAATATCCTTCACATCTATTGAGTTGTGACACCTCTCTCTCTCTCTCTCTCTCTCTCTCTCTCTCCGGTCAAGAATAATAATACAATTCGGTGATGCTTCACTGCAATAAGCATAGTAATCAGTGTCCTAACTAAAGTTTGCGAGCCAGACTGACCTCTTCGAGGCCCCCTGATCTGCAGTTATTTGAGCAGACCTAGACCTATGTTCGATATCGGAACGAACGATTAACAATCTGGGCGATTTTCCCTAAGAAAGCAGAACTGCCTCGACGAGGTAATCTTGTAACTCGCCCGAGTGAGGCCATTCATCAGTCACGTCATCGGATTCTTCATATTCTTAATGACGCAGCTGCTTATTCCATCAAAACATCAGCTCCGTCAGTTCAGCTAAAGGCCTTCAAATGGCTGTTGACCGCGGGTATCCCTTAAATTGATCGAGTTGTATCTACAAAACTGTTTTAACGAAGACCAAGTGAAAGTTAATGGAGTTGGATAGCTAGGATGGAAGAGATTAATAAGAAGTAAACACACTGGAGGCGCTAGGCCTACCCCAAGGCTTTTGCAGCTGAGTAAAATAGACGACCATTACGTTATTCTGTTAGAGGAAATAGACCTACATTTGGGTTCAGTCATAAAATAGACACTCTCTCTCATACATTCATATTTACTACAGACTCTCAAGGTGTATATAACATTTGTTTTTGTGACGCCCTCTTAAGGCTGTATAGTATTTTTTCTCGGTAATAATTGATATTTTAGTAACAAACGTTCTTGTCATCATAGTTGAAATAGGCCTATGCATTTGCTGATCATGCATTTATCATGTAGTAGTCCAGCACCCTTTTTCAAAAGAGGCCTTTGCTCTTCCTTTAAGTTAAGTATACCTTAGTTTTACCAGACCACTGAGTTGATTAACAGCTCTCCTAGGGCTGGCCCGAAGGATTAGACTTATTTTACGTGGCTAATGACCAATTGGTTACTTGGCAACGGGACCTACAGCTTATTGTGGAATCCGAACCACATTATAGCTAGAAATGAATTTCTATCACCAGAAATAAATTCCTCTAACTCTTCATCAGCGCTACCGACTCACCCAACGAAGAGGTGCCCTTCCTTTAAAGATTATAATAGACTTAAATCTTCCTTTTTCCATAAATAATATGCCTACGACGTATTTGACCAACTCCAATACATTTATGCTCATTTATGAAGATATAGACCTGATTCCTTCCGTTTCCTAGAATAGACCTATACTCCTCATTTTCATTGTAAGGAAAAAGACCTACAATGCCATTTTTGTAATGAAGATGGGCTTTGTTTTTCTTTATATATGTTATCAGGCTTTATTCAGATAATAGACCTATGTCATTTTTCCTTAATGAGAGAGGCTTAGGTCATGTGTTATACTACTTAATCTGTTTATCAAGAAATTTGGCCGCAGATAACTCGAATGAAATGGCATCAACTGACTCGCTAATGGTCCGGAAGTTGGGTAAAATTCGGTGGTATGTTAGGTGCAGAAGTGCTTAGGTTCCGACTTCTTTTATGAACTTTGTAGATACATTATTAAGTCTAAGTCTGCCGACTTGGGTGATCCAATGAGTGTTGCCATATTTCATACACCGTTGCCAGTTTCATTTTCACTTTGGTTTTATGTAGAGCCCTCCACAGGGATGATTTCAACTCTGGCGGGCCCTTGTACGTCTTCAAAATAAGGTGCTTCTTATATTTTATAATTGTCTTTCAGTGTTTTCTGGTCAGTGTCATAGCTCCTGCAGAATAGGAGAGTCTTTAGTTCTTTTTTAGATTTGCTTTCTTCTCGTATGATCTTCACTTCAGGCGGTATTTTGTTGTACAAATGCTTTCTCGCCTGACTTACAATATCTGTTCTAGATTCAAATATCCCATAGGCTTCACTTGCATGTCTGATTACAATATTAATTTCAGGCCTGAAGAAGCTTAACCAGTCTCTCATATATGTTGGTTCACCATATCTTAAGTGTTTTAAAGACTATAAGAAGTATTTTGCATTCTATTCTTGCTTTTACTGGGAGCCAATGTGGCTCCATTAGTGCTGGGGTTATTCTGTCACGAGAACGTAGTCCTTTTAATAATCTGGCCGCTCTATTTTGTACTCCTTGCAATTTTCTTAGTAGGAAGTTAGGGAGACCGCAGTATATAACGTTGCAGTAGTCAAGCCCCGAAAGTATTTGGTTGCAAATTGCTGTTTTCAGAGTATCTTCGTTTAGGTATTTCCTAATAAATGCAATGTTTCTAATATGATAGCTACAGGTTTTTGTAATATGCAATATATGGTTCTTCATCGACAATTTATTATCAATAAATACTCCTAAGTTCCTCACTGCTGCCACAGTATTTGTCGTTGACGAACCCATAGTTATTCTTTTGAAGTGTTCATATTTTCGTAGTGCAGTGTCAGATCTAAATAGTAGACACTCAGTTTTGTCTTCATTAAGTTTCAATTTCTTCGCCGACATCCATTTTTTTATATCTCTCATTGTATATTGAATCAATTTTACTAATGGCGACTTCTACCGTTTCGACAGGAAAATAGAACAGCATACAGTTTATACTTAACCTTGTGCTTATTTAGAATTCTAGATAGTTCAGTTGTGTAAATGCCAAATAGCAGTGGACCCAGAACGCTGCCTTGGGGCACTCCTTTTGTTAGGCATTTTTTTTCTGACTTCACGTTTGATATAACCACTGTAACCTTCCTGTTTTCTAGGTAGCTTTTGTTCCATTTGTGTACACCATCTTCGATGTCTGCTGCTCTCAGGTCTTCGAGCAGCAGATTGTGGTCAACTGTGTCAAATGATTTTATGTCACTGTTTCTAAACAGAAACGGTAGGAAGTAAATCATCAATACTTTAAAAGCAACACCAAAAATGTATTCATTAGTAACGTATATTCCATAAAACAAGTTCTGAAGAAAAATTATTTCTTTAATCTTCTCAGAATGTTTTCTTATTTTATTGCACTATTTACTTTTTTTTTTAGTTTTCTGTAAAAGACAACTATTGAGATGGCTGTTTATCTGTCCGTCCGCACTTTTTTTTTTTTATTTTTTGTCTGCCCCCAGGTTTTAAAAACTACTGAGGCTAGAGGGCTGCAAATTGGTATGTTGATCATCCACCGCCCAGTCATCAAACGCACCAAACTGTAGCCCTGTAGCCTCAGTAGTTTTTATTTTATTTAAGATTAAAGTTAGCCATGACCGTGCGTCTGGCACCACTTTAGTTGCCAACAACACATGCCACCACCGAGCGGTGGCTGAAAGGTTCATGGGCCGTGGCTGAGAGTTTCATACAACATTATACACTATACAGAAAACTCGATTGCGCCGGAGAAGAAACTTGCGCGCTTTCTTTACTTGTTTAATGAGCCGTGGCTGATAAAATGGCTGAAAGTTTCACGGGCCGTGGCTGAGAGTTTCGTACAGCATTATACGCTGTACAGAAAACTCGATTAGACAAATGTCTAAAGCAAGTTCACTCTCATCGAGGGATTTGCGTTTGCTTGTATCACAAAGTGAATCGACACCAATTCGGCCGATAAGTACTCTCTATCTCCGAGCTTTTTTTTAAATTTCTTTTATCGCTGATTAGAGCAACGTTGATATCGAGAAGCAGCAATTTTATTACAGTTAACATCACCCAGGTGGTGCGAGATGCCACCACCAAAAAATAAAATGTTCACAGTTTTAGTGGGTCCGGATTCAATTTTCGTGTTTGGTATGTATTCTGTGTTATGATTTATGGCTGACATTTCATATGGACCCATTAGTGCATGATACAATAAGGTCACGTCCTAACGCCTAATATGTATGTATATATATATATATATATATATATATATATATATATATATATATATATATATATATATATACACATATTTCATATATGTATATATATATATATATATATATATATATATATATATATATATATATATATATATATATATATATAAAATAATCAACACACAATCACGCGTGGAACAGAAATAAATTTCTGACTCACATCAGGATCGAACCCAGGTCTTTCAGTTGAAAGGCAAGGGCACTGCCCACTAGGCCATACAAGCAGTTAGCTTGGTCAGGTAATTCCTTGGGTGCAGTTGCTCTCACGTTCAAATTTCTTTTATGACTTGTATGGCCTAGTGGGCAGCGCCCTTGCCTGTCGGTTGAAAGACCTGGGTTCGATCCTGATGCGAGTCAGAAATTTATATAATTTATATATGTATGTATATATATATATATATATATATATATATATATATATATATATATATATATATTTATATTTATATTTATATATTACATATATATTTATATATGTAATATATCATAAACTGGAGTGGGGCGGAGCTGGTTTTCAAAAGTAGCTGTCCGTACAAAAGAAAGATGCTGGAATCTGCTATCATCAATCAAACCAACAATACGAACTTGTCAGGAGGACATTGGAAATCGGACGACGTCGACGCTTTAATCCTCAGACCGCTCCTGAAGAAGGTGTTCCAGGGCACACAACCACCAGAATCGACGCCGAACGGGAGTTCGTGGGCCGAAACCACTAGGGAACAGTTGACTCTCCTCCTCCTTAGGAAACGGCCACCTGCATACCATCGGAGACTTAATGCCACACCTATATATGCTTTGCATATTTACCCTTGTAACATTTCATCTGTCCATATTTTTCCAGTGAACAGGGGCACAGAAGGAAGTGCTCGAACTATATGGTTGCAATGTTTTATGGGCCTTCTTATCTTCATATATGTATACATATATATATATATATATATATATATATATATATATATATATATATATATATATATATATATATATATATATATTTGTTATATATTTAGACACATTGAGTGACAAATGTAGGGGATATTACTAGACTGCAGAACCACTGACCTTGACTGATATGTAAACAACAGAAACACCTGGTTAGTTTCTACTGGAAACTCAGACTAATTACAAAATTATACCTTATTGCACACAGTTATAGAACAGCAAATGAGGACTGAAACACTCGGTGTAATTATTAATAGAACAACCTGTGACAAGATCAACAGCAAACGCCATAGTACTGGGTTTCATTGTGCAACAATGAGATTCAATTAACAGTCAGCTCCGGGAGATTACAGCTAGAAATTGTGGCTAGGTTGAATCTGTTGGCCTTTCTTGAGCAACTTTCACTAGGCGAGGCAGTGGCGAAGGAGATGAGTTTATCGAACTGAATTGAACTGAATATAGAGTTGAGGCCAAAGGCCAAGCAATGGGACCTACGAGGTCATTCAGCGCTGAAACGGAAATGGGCAGTAAAAGGTTCCAAAGGTGTAACAAGAGGAAAACCTCAAAACAGTTCCACTATGAATCAGGGAATTAGGTCACAGTCTCCTATAAAGTGACTAATCATTGTGTAAACGGATCTGAGCTCTTATTATTTCACAATTTCTTAAGTCTTAATTCACAAGTTGGCTTAAAGAAAGCTCAGATTCGTTTTTTATGGTTTTATGTCTAAAATCATCTCTTCATGACAATCCAACTCATTATTTAACCTATTATGATATCAAAGACCATGGGATCCCTTTTCAACTCCTTATTTATTCCCATAGATTAGAATTTTAGTTGTCATCGTCCTCGCCCTCCTGCAGTAGCTCATTTTATTTGATTTTCACTAAATATTTGAAATGAATATGGAATCCAAATGATAGGTTACATCTCACAATATTCCCACCCTTTGTGCCAACGCCCCTTTTAATTCACCACTCAAATTATTCTTGTCAGTGCACTTCATGTCTTATTTTTCATACTTCTGCAACAAAGCTCGGGGAGATATTGCCTTTTTTTGTGTCTGTTTGTATGCCTTTTTGCTTATCACAATTTGATATGGGTTAAGTTTCCACTTTTGGGAAGCTTTTGGGGCCCATCGTGTTGACACCGATTGTTCTTTGACATGTAAGTTCTTAAAGTCATGCTATGTATTCTAGTTAGACATAACAAGACGAAGTTTTCATATTGGGATTTCCATACCATGCATAACTTTGTTGTTCCCTTCAGGATGCTGCTGATCTTATTGTTGTAGAGGTAAATCAGGACACACATCTCCAGCCAAAGAGGGCCCCATAGAATATGACTAATCATAAAATATACAACAATAATAGCAGGAATAATTTTCTTTTAATTTTTGCAGCTTCTTCTTCATCTGATGCAACTGTTGAAAGATCAGCAAGACCAGGAAAGAGAGATCACTAGAAATAAATGTATAAAACCTAAAGGTTTCCTGGTTAATTCAACAGATAAGCCCAGAAGCGGTACGCTTGTGACGTCACAGCATTGGCTCCTCCCCCACCACCTGAGTTGAAGAAACCCTTTATATATATTGGCTCTGATCACTATGACCTTCACTAGCCTCATTGGAAGTTAGATCTCGTAAATGTTCAAGAATTGTCTTCGGACGCACTGAGCATATATTATAGAAAAAAAAATCATCTAATCCGGGTGAAATGTTATTTGCTCGCTATATTTAAGCGCCTTTGCAATGTGGTGTTTGTTTTTGTTGATTGTTTAAATGCAATTGTTTACTTTGTGTTGTTGCTTTGTTTATTTGTGACAAATATTTTCTTGAATTCTGTATGAAGGTTAATCTAATCTTAAGATTGACAGCTATTTTTTTAGTAATTTTTCGTAATTCTGTGTCTGTTATTTTGAATTATAACTTAGGAATATTTTGACCAATCTTTCGAAGATAATATTTAAGATTCGCTGGTGATCATTTTGGAGCAAACGTAATTTTGTAATTTACTTGCATAGGCCTAATAGTTTTGCATCCTATCTGAATTATGTTGATCATTTGTCATGGAATTTTGAAAAGCATTTAATCACTGGTGAAAGCCTAAATAATTAATGTATTTTATCCATATTACAAATTTAATTTTGTGTATAAGCCATTTGCATAACTCAAAAACAGATTGACCAATTTTGATGAAATTCCAAAGACGAGCAGCTAACTGCCTGTACGTCACTTAAAAGACTGTACCCGGGTTCGATTCTGGGGCAAGACGGAGTGATTTAGGCATATTTTCTGAGAGTCTAATCAGAGTTCATTGACTAGAGCCTTGAGATATGTACCTAATAATTAGTCAACTGTATTGGGTCGTAGACAGGTTGACAAGTGGTATAGGACCGGCACCCCTCACCCCAAATACTCATCTCAAAATGTGGCAATTGTAATTTGTATAATATTGAAGCACCATCTTGGTTATCTATTTTATTTATGTATTTATTGCAGCTGTTGCAAGGGAACATGACATCACAAGATCCCACAACCCTGTGGAACATAACGGGATGCACATATGGATGGACGTACGACTTCAAGACGTATTATCCCACCATTACGTCAGAGGTATGTAACGATATATATATATATATATGCATATATATTTTATTTATTTATATAATTATTTATATACATGATTATATATATATATATATATATATATATATATATATATATATATATATATATATAATGTATGTATGTATGTATATATACATACAGTCATTAAGCCAGTAAACCCTCCTCATGAAAAATAGGCCTTAGAATCCTTGGAATGCATAAGTAAATGTAGAATTCCAAAATTTGGAGGTAGGGGAAAGGAAGTGGCCACTGATAAATGGAGCAGTGACTGATGTAGTACCTGTAAAAGTGAAGTGTAATGCCTATGGATTCTATGATCGTTCTCGTTACTTCTGGTCTAGATTCAGTCATCTTATGACGTCGTATGTGCGTTTGTCCATGACAGAGGGGGGTGTGCCATCAGAGCACCTCACATGGTGTACTGTAGGCATTACTGAAGGGTCCCCTGGACCCCTAGATACCCCCACTTTTTGGCCTTTTACTGTACCTCCATTCCCACTTCCTTTCTTCAACTTTGCTGTCCAACACCTCTAAGTTTTACTTATTAATGCGCCTATCAATTTAAAACTCCAAAAAAATTATTATTCTTTGACCGGTTGGTAAATACATTGGATGTTGCTGCCTATTTTGCCTCCAATATATATTTTTTAATCTTGACCTATTTTTCAAGGTCGGAGGTCAACTTATTTTTCAAGGTCTCATGTCAACTTATTTTTCAAGGTCGGAGGTCAACTTATTTTTCAAGGTTGGAGGTCATCTTATTTTTCAAGGCTGGGGGTCAACTTACTTTTCAAGGCTGGAGGTCAGCTTAATTCTCAAGGTCGGAGGTCAACTTATTTTTCAAGGTCGGGGTCAACTTATTTTTCAAGGTCGGGGTCAACTTATTTTTCAAGGTCAGGGGTCAACTTATTTTTCAAGGTTGGAGGTCAACTTATTTTTCAAGGTTGGAGGTCAACTTATTTTTCAAGGTCGGAAGTCAACTTATTTTTCAAGGTCGGAGGTCAACTTATTTTTCAAGGTTGGAGGTCAACTTATTTTTCAAGGTCGGAAGTCAACTTATTTTTCAAGGTCGGAGGTCAACTTATTTTCCAAGGTCGGAGGTCAACTTATTTTTCAAGGTCGGAGGTCAACTTATTTTTCAAGGTTGGAGGTTAACTTATTTTTCAAGGTTGGAGGTCAACTTATTTTCAAGGTCGGAAGTCAACTTATTTTTTCAAGGTCGGAGGTCAACTTATTTTTTCAAGGTTGGGGTCAACTTATTTTTCAAGGTCGGAAGTCAACTTATTTTTCAAGGTCGGAGGTCAACTTATTTTCCAAGGTCGGAGGTCAACTTATTTTTCAAGGTCGGAGGTCAGCTTATTTTTCAAGGTCGGAGGTCAGCTTGTTTTTCAAGGTCGGCGGTCAACTTATTTTTCAAGGTCGGAGGTCAACTTATTTTTCAAGGTCGGAGGTCAACTTATTTTTCAGGGTCTGAGGTCAGCTTATTTGTCAAGGTTGGAGGGCAACTTATTTTTCAAGGTCGGAGGTCAGCTTTAAGGGCTTAAGTTTTGACATGTTTTCAACTCCAAAAGCCTATTGTTTTTACAACTTTTTTATTTTTATTATTTCAACAAACAAGAAACATTATAAGAATTGAAATCATAAAGATAGATTATCTGAGTAGAAATGTAGTTATTATTATTATGCAAGTTTGTTGGTGCACTCCTCAAATAAAAGTATGAAAACTACAATAGTGCTTACGTAAGTCATACACCCTCTCTCTCTCTCTCTCTCCTACGGCGCTCAGTGCCGTATCTAACCGATCTCAGGACTAAAAAAAAATTACCCTTATTATAACGGCCATTATTATATGAAGTAGGTTGCTCCTTTCAATTTTTAAGATACCAAGAAGAAGAATTAATGTTCTGTAGGCCAAGAAAAGAAGAATAAGCATTCTGCAGGCCTGTCTTGGGTCTCATTGTGACCCGAGTATTAAAGCGTTGGGTTGTGGGATGGGGAACGTTCTCTTGCACAACATCTGCTCATGAGTGAGAATTTTTTTTTTTAAACTGCTCAGTGTAAGGGGTCTGCATGTATTAAATTCCCTCTCCGTCTTATATGACGTTTTTAATTTAGTGAATTGTTGTGCGCAGAAAGTGAAGCTCTTATTCAGAGAGAGAGAGAGAGAGAGAGAGAGAGAGAGAGAGAGAGAGAGAATGTACTGGATAAATATCTCAAGGCCTTTTCGTAGGGGATATTCTGTCCACGAATGTGGGATACAAGTTCGGACGGAACCTAAGTCTCGTACACTATATCTTATGCGCTTTCTCTCTCTCTCTCTCTCTCTCTCTCTCTCTCTCTCTCTCTCTCTCTCTCTCTCTCTCTCTCTCTCTCAGAATTAAACCTTACGGTATAATCCATTAACACTATTGGCCTACAAGGTTCACATTTAGTTTAAAAATGAAAAGATTGAAAGCGTACATAGTACAAATTCGGTCAGGACTTGTCTTCCACATCTGATACTCCTCTCTCTCTCTCTCGTCTGACACTCCACTCTCTCTCTCTCTCTCTCTCTCGTCTGACACTCCATTCTCTCTCTCTCCCTCTCTCGTCTGACACTCCACTCCACTCTCTCTCTCCCTCTCTCGTCTGACACTCCACTCCACTCTCTCTCTCCCTCTTTCGTCTGACACTCCACTCTCTCTCTCTCTCTCTCTCTCTCTCTCTCTCTCTCGTTATAATGTTATAATCCACTGATTAACACTAATGGTTGGTAAGCTTCACATTAAAATAGAACATTAAGAAATTGAAAGCATAAACGGTACTTTCTTGTCTTTAAAATGTGACAAAATACACCACCAGTTAATTTATGAGTTTGAGAACAACTGTAGCCCTTTGTTGGCCGACTCGCTTGAGCTTCAGACTGTCACTCGATGGGCCGGAGTTCAATTCTCGCGGCCGGCTGTTGAAGAGTTAGAGGAATTTATTTCTGGTGATAGAAATTCATTTCTCGCTATAATGTGGTTCGGATTCCACAATAAGCTGTAGGTCCCGTTGCTAAGTAACCAATTGGTTCTTAAGCCACGTAAACTAAGTCTAATCCTTCGCGCCAGCCCTAGGAGAGATGTTAATCAGCTCAGTGGTCTGGTAAAACTAAGGTATACTTTCTTTTGAGAACAACTGTAACAGGCTGTTTTAAGTAGGAAAGTTTAAGGGCTGTTAATAAACTCAGGCCAAGATGACGCTTGCTAGTTGTTGGTGGAGCACTGACCAAATCTGGGAAAAGTGGCAACATCTAAAACGTACTACATGTTCGTGGTCATTTCGGTTTGAATATCATATTGATAACTGTCGAATATTTTCTGCTGAATAATACCGCATTCTTCTGTAAAGAGTGCCGCCTTTATTTGATGCTATAACAGAAGACGCTGTCATCAGAGAGAGAGAGAAAGAGAGAGACAGAGACAGACAGAGAGTGAGATACGGTTAGATCGAAGGCTGACTACATGTATGGCACAAAAAAGGACAGATTTAGGACAGATTTATAACATTTATACAACTCGTAGATGAAGAAAATCGTTATCGTCTGGTTTCAGTTACATCAGACAAGGTTAGGCTCTCTCTCTCTCTCTCTCTCTCTCTCTCTCTCTCTCTCTCTCTCTCTCTCTCTCCCCGTTAACAGGGTTTCATCCAAAGAGTTACTCGCCTTTTTTACGAAGATTTCTACCGTAGGCGACCCTCGCTATGGGCAAGAACCAGTGTATACCATTTTGAGAGAGACGGGAACGTAATTTTAAGAAGGAAGGAGCCTTCTGGAGAGAGAGAGAGTGGAGAACGAATTTTAGGCCAATGCTGGATAATCTTGCGAAGCACTGGTTAGGCCTACCCAAGGTCCTTCAATAAGTTGTTGATTCTTATTCACCCTGTGTTTTGTGACAAGTTTTTTTATGTATACATACACGTGTGGTATGTACTACGTACTATCCAGTACTATCTAGTACTACATACTATCCAGTACTATCTAGTACTACATACTGTCCAGTACTATCTAGTACTACATACTATCCAGTACTATCTAATATTACATACTATGCAGCACTATTAGTACTACATAATACCTAGTACTACTTACTATCCAGTACTATCTAGTACTACATACTATCCAGTACTATCTAGTACTACATACTATCCAGTATTACATACTATGCAGCACTATAAGTACTACATAATACATAGTACTACTTACTATCCAGTACTGTCTAATACTACATACCATCCAGTACTATCTAGTACTACATACTATCCAGTACTATCTAGTACTACATACTATCCAGTACTATCTAGTACTACATACTATCCAGTACTATCTAGTACTACATACTATCCAGTACTATCCAGTACTACATACTATCCAGTACTATCCAGTATTACATACTATCCAGTACTATCCAGTATTACATACTATGCAACACTATAAGTACTACATAATACCTAGTACTACTTACTATCCAGTACTATCTAATACTACATACTATCCAGTACTATCTAGTACTACATACCATCTAGTGCAGTCCAGGAAAACTGGAATACAAAGCTTAATCAGAATCATGAAATCCACGTCATCCATCCCACACTTCCTTTCTTTCCAGCTAAACTGGGTTTGCGACGACGACTGGAAACCCGCCTTCAGCCAGTCGTTCTTCTTCATCGGATCCTTCATAGGACTCCCGATCCTCGGCTGGGCAGCCGACAAGTGGGGACGCCTCCCCGTCATCGTGGTGACGAACGTCGCTTGCGGGATCTTCGGCGTCGCCTCCGCGTTCGCGCGTTCCTTCGTTATTTTCACTGTTCTCAGGTTCATCGTCGGTCTGACCTACGATACACACTACACTGTGGTGTATATACTCGGTGAGTGGTCGCTTGAAGCGGGCTTTTAAAAGCTGTCGTTTTGTTGTATTTTTGTGGAGGGTTCCAATAATTTCCAGCTATTGTCTTTCAAATTTTCACGGGGAAGTCTTCAGAAAAGTCTTGTCATCCGCTTAGCCCCAAAGTTTCCATTAAGCAAAGGAAAACACATTAAGTTTTATAACATTTCATTATAAGACTAATGCACGCTATACTGTGGTGTATATAATCGAAGTGTTCTCTTGAAGTTTAATTTTTTTTATGGTAGAGTTCCAATAATATTCAAGAAGCATGGGTGCTAAAGGCAAGTTCCCTCCTTTTTTTTTCCACAGAGAATTCTTCATTAAAGTTCTGCTATCTGTTTAGCAGCAAATTTTCCAATAACCAAAATAAAATCCCTTATGTTCTGAAACATTTCATGATAACAATCCTGTCAACTGTTTAGGAACTGCAAAGAAAATCACACAATTCTTGGGAGGCTTGTAAAAACTATATCACTTTAGGGATGAATTCTAGAATGATCCCAACATATTTTAATGAATTGAATTAGTCAGTTTGATGTTACCATTCACCATCCATAATATTAAACAATTCATCAGAGCTTCTTAATGTAATTTCCTTTTTTGATTTTTATTGCACATACCCTGTAGCGAGATCAGGTCTTCATGAAAGATATTTGTAAAGGAAGATATCTTAGAATACCCACAGTCTGTTAATTCTGTTCGAACCAATGACTTCCCCTACCGAATCTGTCTGCCTCAGTCTAACCTGTCAGTTTTTGCTTCGCAAAACAGTATTCAGAGGAGGTTCAGTAAGTTTTATTTTTTCATAGTTACTGCTTTGTTTGCCAGTTTCGTAACTGAAGTATTTAAAGTATTTATTCACTTATCCACTTATTTTTGGCTCATTTATTTACTATTTATTTCAGTGATGGAGTATGTCTCATGCGAGTACCGCACGGTGATGGGCAACATACCCATAATGCTGTTCCTGACAGCAGCCATGTGTTCCCTGCCCTGGATGGCGTACTTCCTCAGGAGCTGGACCATATATGCAGTGATCATTCACATTCCCCAGATCCTTTGTATCGTTTTTGTCTGGTGAGTAGATCAACGTCGATTGGTCTGTGTGAAAGCGAATAAACCCTCCACAGTGGAAATTCATTTGTTTTGAATAATTCCTTGGAAACAAATTTTTCCAACGCTTCAGTAAATTGGAAGTTGTGAACGTAGTTTTCAGTTGCCGTCGCTGATCTGTAAAAATTTTTAGGTGTGTCATCTTGGAGAAACAACTCCTGTTGCTTTAGGTGTCATTCAGCAAATATGTATTTCTGTTTCAACGTTGAGAGTAGAGAAGTTATTTCCTCCTAGGAAATAGAAGCCTGTCGTGTTTCATACTTGTGCTGGATTCATCAAACTGCCCAACAAACTTTTTAAAGCCAAGAGTAAAGAAGTTACTAATCCATTGCCTCCTAGGAAATAGAAGCCTGTCGTGTTTCATACTTGTGCTGGATTCATCAAACTGCCTAACAAACTGTTTTTAAAGCCAAGAATTTCTGGCACAAATTTAGGTTTGATGTCATCCGAGTAAGCCTCTTGAAACTTGGCTGCCGGTACTGAAAAGTCTCTGTCATTAATAGTTAGAAAATCGACCAAAAGGACAAACAGTGGAGGAACATTTTTATATGGCAGGACAAGCCCTTGCACAAAGACAGAACACAAGTGTGGTAAGACGCTGTTGTGGACTGGACTGGGCCCAAGTAGGAGAGGTGATTTTTGTCACTAGTTGACTGATATTTTGCTTTATTTTCTTCCCTTAGGGTCCTGCCAGAGTCTGCCAGATGGCTGATAAGTCAAGGGAGACTGGAGGAAACCTTGAAGATCGTCAGGAAGGCCTCCCAGGTCAACAAGAAGGTCCTTTCACCAGAATTCATTGAAGAGTTCAAGGTCAGACTCTTTTTTTTTATTGTATTTGAAGTGTTTGACTTAATGGTCAGAGTACTTCAGAGGTACTTTTATGCGTTGAGTTGCTTTCTTGGTTTCTTTAAATCTTCAGCTTAAAACCCTTATGGACAGAGTCAACAGTTTACAAACCCATGACGGCTCCAAAGGGGAAACAACCTGCAAAGAAAGATAAATCATAGGAGAAGGTGGAACGTAAATAAGAGTAAGGGAATAGAAAATGAAACACACACACACACACACACCTGAATTCAGGAGACATCAGCGGAGATTAAGAAAGAATTTGCTCCTCGCTTAAACATTTGGAGATCAGAAGACTCCACAACTGTGCTATGCAGACTACACCGCATTTCAGTTGCAGCCAAGATAAAACTCCTAGCAAATCGAGTAGTATTAAACCCGATGCTAAGAAACAATACATTGTTTGCAGCAGCAGCAGCCTGCCTAGCGCATTTCATTTGAAATCCGTGGACAGAAATGCTTTGTTCACAGTTCTCCAAGTTTTTTCTCTGGTGATGATCCCTCTAAGACATATTGAATCATAACAAACCAGCATCTCATGACTTGTGTCGCTGGTCAGGCCGTGAACAGAATAAACTCTGAAAGATTAATTTTGCATGAGTATTCAACCTTATGGATGCCTCGTGCAACTGAGTTAAGTGCATTTCCAGTTATGCTGTGACATGATTTGATGCGAAGACACAAATCGTCGAATCATGTCACAGCATAACCGGAAATGCACTTGCTTGTGCGGCAGCTGAGTTAGGCAAGTGCATTTCCGGTTACTCTGTGACGTGATTAGATGATTTATGGTTAACTCATGAAGTTGCAAGGGACATTTGTAAGGTTGAAAGTATGCAACACAAGACCGTGGCTTGAGGAGCATCTAGTGTTGCATGGCAGCCTAATGAATGCATTTTGTAACACGATGTTGTGCATGTGACGGTGCAGCCCTGCCTCCGTTATTCTTGGTTCTTGTTCTTCCCTTGGCAGCTGGATTAGAACGTGACTTTGCTTAAATGTAATCCCTGGAGAGGTAATGTAGTATCTTCACTCGGAACAGAATTGGCAAACAATAATGAGTCAAACGTCAAAGTCGAAGGAAGTGGGAGAGTCACTTAACTTCAAAAATTTGTTTTAATTTCCTAGAAATAAGGCCAGTGGGATAAAAGAACAAACAATAAAAAAAAAATGGCTTAGCCGTGGAGGAAGTGGTTGACATACTGCTTCTTAAAGGAGTGAGGGTTATAATGGTCCTAAAAACAGAAACTGGAGGAAGATTCCAAAACCCGGCAGTAAAATGAAAGAAACAGTCACTAAACTTTTAGTGTTATGAATATGGATTTCCATAGTTAAATATGGGAAGAGGAGACATGGTTGTTATGAAGCTTCCTGTCTCGACAAAAATCAGTCAGTTAGGAAACAATGCCTCGGAAATATCAAGTTCACTTAAATTCAACAGGTGAGGATAGAGCCAGTAGCCAGCTGAGATATTGTAAGCTCAAAATTGTCTTAGGACATGAGAAAGCATTGATTAGATGACACAGTTTCAGGGCACTGCCTGTGAAAGCTGGCCTGAACAGGCGTGACTGACTCATACATCTAAATGATTGGATGAAAAACTTGTCTTAGGTGGTTATACTAAACCCATTCAGTATACCTGTCCAGGTATGCTTGTTCAGGTAGACCTGGTAGGTGTACCTGTAAGTGCATAACAGCTTGACCATTGTGACCATTTTTTAAATCTTCCAGACTCAAACCAAGAATAGCATGACAATATATATGAGTTTAGATTTGTTCAAATTTATCTTGGCCATTCCCTGGACTTGGTTAGCCCTGAGCCAAGAAAGTCAGCTATGTAACATATGGGATAAAGTCTGTACTCTGTCTTCATCACAGTTTTATGGTGACAGAATGAGAGATTTTTGGCTAAAGCTGTTTTTAGCGTGGCTAGACCTATACAGTATGTGGTATCCCAAAGAGTAACATTTTTGAACCCATGTGTTTATAAATTTCACAATTTAGGGTGTTTTTATTCGACCAAGGCCTAAGAGTATCGTGTCTAATATTCCAGAGGATTGTAGTTTTGAAACCATTCCTCTCTTATAAACTAGCTTGTGTTTATTGACCCTTTCTTCTTCTTCTTCCTTTTGTGCAGGATTATGTGAAGGAGCAGTCATCACAGAAACAGAGCACGGCTGGTGTGGTTGATCTCATGAAAACGCCTGTTCTGAGGATGCGGTTCATTCTCCTGAGTATCATGTGGTAAGATGGGATTTCTTGTGGCCAGTAGTTCTCATTAACACTCTTCTGGTGTCGGTAATTGGTGTCGTATACTTTGGTTAATACCCTAAAAAATAGGGGGTCCTAAGAGAAAATCAGTGTATGGTCTATTGACTCTGTCACATAACTGCTGAATCAGCAATTAGAACTGTAATAGTAAGCTTTAAAAAGTTTCTTCATTTACTTTCACAGAAGCTATTATTCTTCAAGTTTTGATCCTGTTCTAATAGGTTACCCTCATACATCTGTTTACACCTATTCCCAGTAAGGAACCCACCCGCTGTAGTAACTAATTAGGCTTATTTTTAACATTTGCAAGTGTATTGCAACTTAATATTTCTGTTTCAGTTCTCACTACAAGACCAAACCACCTTAATAAAGATTTTGGGCCCATTTTTTGTTTCCCCACCTACATATATCTCTTCTTCCCCCCTATTTCAATCTCTCACACTTCACATATACTGCTCAGGTCATTCCTTTCACAAACTTACACTGTTTTCCTGCCACAGGATGACGATTATCCTAGCGTATGATGGCCACATGAGAAACACAGAGAACATAGGCCTAAATGTCTTCATCTCCTTCACTGTGTTGGGAGCTGTGGAGCTCCCAGCCGATTTCTTGACGATCATAGGCATAGAGTGGATTGGGAGGCGACACACTACTGTCTGGACGCTGGTTCTGAGCGGCGTAGCCTGTTTGCTTATTGCTGCGATGCCAGAAGGTAAGTGAATGCTATTACTGGCTATTAGGCCTATTCTGGCTGTAAGGTGTGTGTGCATGTGTGACATCACTCTAGCTTGATATGTGAGCTCTCACTGCTAAGCAGACAAGTTTGTACATTTAAATAACCAAAATAGGTAAGATGTCAGTCAGAAATGGTAGACTAACACAACTATTTAAACACTGAGTCTTTTCCTTTCAGCTGAAACAACCGTCATATTTGCCCTAGCCATCGCCGGGAGGTTCCTCATCACGATGTCAATCAACGTTGGTCAGCAGTACATAGTTGAGGTTCTTCCAACCGTCGCCAGGAGTTCTGGGGCCGGTGCCATCCATACCTTGGGCAGCGCCGTTTCCTTCTTGTCTCCGTACATTGTCTATTTGGTGAGTGAGGTTTGTCTGCGGAGTGAGAGAAACATCTCTTTCGTGTTGATCCTCTCCACCATTTTGAGAGTACTGTGGGTTGTTTTGGAGTTAACCAATTGCTTTGGATGCTTCTTCCCTTTGGCTTGAACTAGAAAAGTGTTACATGGATAAGTGAAAGAAGGGACTTAGGCCCAAAGAAATATTCAAATGACCTGTCATCTAAACGTACTTGAGTCTAACCCACAGTCTTCCTTTCAGTCCAAGTTCGGGCACTTCCTTCCCTACTTAATCATGGGCATTGTGACCATCATAGGGGGCGGCTTTTGTGCCCTCCTGCCGGAGACTATCAACGAAAAGCTACCAGACTCACTCCAGGACGGAGAGACTTACTTCACTGGCCAGGGATATTGCTACAATCCCTGTTCTACCAGGTAAGAATACTTAAGTTAATGTGTTTTCCTAATACTGTCCGGCAACATATGTTGTTTTGTAACATGATAAAGATGGTCACCATGCAATTCACTTTGTTTTGGGAGCAGGTGCAAGTACAGGCATCACCCTACTTACAAACGAGTTAGTTCCAGATGGCCGTTTGTATGCTGAATTATTTGCTGGTTTGTTACTGTACTCTTCATGCTTACTTAAGTACATTATGATATAAAATCAATAGAGTGTTGTATGTTTTTTCATCCTGAAACACAATACACTGTGCATACAGTACTGTATGTACAGAACAGTCACGCGCAAAACAAAATCCGAACTTACAGGTGGCAAAGGGGAACGCTCCGAACACAACTTCAGTTTGCGATCCCTTTTGTTCGTATCTCTGAATGTTTGCAAGTTGAATGTTCGTAAGTAGGGTGGTCTCTATGGGCTGCTAATGTAACAGAATGTGTTGATGAGGCTTTGTGAATATCACCCAACAACTTATCTAATCATGACTTATTCCTGTGTCATGCAGTAGTTATCAGTACTAATTTAACAAGTCAGTTTACACATGTATACTAAAATTCACTGACACATTTCTCTCAGCCCTGAAATGCATAGGTTCAGATCTTGGTCAAGGAGGGAGAACTTGCATATGATTCCCTTTTGGTGTAAGTTATCCTTTATGGCAAAAGGACCTCGTTATTAATGGGTTAATTGTGGCCAGTGTCAAAATATATATACATACTATATATATATATATATATATATATATATATATATATATATATATATATATATGTATATATATAGATATATATATATATATATATATATATATATATATATATATATATATATATATATATATGTATATATGTATATATGTATATATATATATATATATATATATATATATATATATATATATATATATATATATATATATATATATATATATGTATATGTATAAATATGATACATAACATATATACTGTATATATATGTATATATGTATATATAATGCATGTATATACAATATATATCGCCACATAGCAAACTCCCCTAATTTTTATCAGAGTTCTCTTTAATACCATTGAGGTAGGAATAAAATTCTAGGCTGATATCTTCTTAAGACATAACGAGATTAATTGAGATTACGACGAAACTTGATATGAGCTTACTCGCTTCCCCACAGGCGCCACTACGAGGAAGATTACAAGTATGTATTTCTGGAATTTTTTTTTTTTTTTGTCTGACATATCCTGGGCTTCCCCAGGACTGTAATTCCATTTATGAACGAGTATTCTCGTAATTACATTTGTTTAATTTTCGTTTTTAATCGAATGACTAATTCCATTATTTTTTCTATATGATCTTGATGCATTTACCTGGCAGATTTTATACAGTTATTAATTGATAAATATTTATTCATTTATTTTTATTAATTTTATTTTATTTTTCCATTTCGTTATTTGTGTTCCTGATGTTTATACCAAGAGGGTTAATCCCAGAGAAAATATGTCAAGTAATATTTTTAAGAAAATACTCATGCTGTTAGACACAGTTCATATGAAATTATGCTTCAATAGTAATATATTTTTATACCTACTGAATTCTGTTTATGAATGGGTATATTCTTATTTATTCATTTGTATATTGAATGACTGATTACATTCATTTACACGTAATCTTCATGCATTTATCCGACAATTTTTGTGGTTATAAAATAATTTTCATTTATAAGTCCACTTCTCCCATTTTGCTGGACAAGAAATCCCTCAGGACCAGCCTGTCGAGAATCCACAGATCCTACATTGCGCTTGGCTAATCCTCCCTAAATCTCCTGGATTAATATTTGCTGTCTCCTGTTGGCTCTGAATGCCTGCGAGAGACGCTGCTGCTCGCACCAGACCCCACCTTTTCAGGGTCCTGCCAAATCTAAATGCTTTCGTTGTGGGGCTTCACTATCCAGTGATTTGAGATCATCCTGTAGGTTTTATTTCCATAAGCCTTTCTATTGAAGGATCTTCACAATTCACAGTTAATATTTTTCCTGCCGAGAGCGACCAGGTTCGCTGGACGGCAGCGCCAGTATGCTGTAAATGTTGTGCCTCGCTGTGGAACTTCCCCAAGGTTCCAGAGGTCCTTTCTTCCTCACACCGCTGGGCTGTGGAACGGCCTCCTCCCTACTGAGGATGTCGTGCGGTTGGAACTTCTTCTTCAGAAGTTCAAGCGAAGATGCAATGCATTACTGCCCTAATGCTATTCTTCTTGAATTTAATACATTTCTACCTATTTATTCAAGTTCCAGAGGTCCTTTATCCCTCACACCGCTGGGCTGTGGAACAGCCTCCCTACTGAGGATGTCGTGAAGTTGGAACTTCTTCAGAAGTTCAAGCGAAGATGCAATGCATTACTGCCCTAATGCTATTCTTCTTGAATTTAATACATTTCTACCTATTTATTAATTTTTTTTTAATAAGTGGTATGCCACAACCATTAGGATTTTCAGACATTTTTAGTTTTCTGAAAAGAAAACTATTGTGCCGGCATTGTCTGTCCGCCCGCACTTTTTCTGTCTGCCCTCATATCTTAAAAACTGCTGAGGCTAGAGGGCTGCAAATTGGTATGTTGATCATCCACCCTCAAATCATCAGACGTAACAAATTGCAGCCCTCTAGCCTCAGTAGTTTTTATTTTATTTTAGGTTAAAGTTAGCCATAATCGTGCTTCTGGCAGCGTAAACACAGGCCACCACGGCCGACTGAGTGTTTCATGGGCCGCGGCTCATACAGCGTTATACCGAGACCACCTAAAGATAGATCTGTTTTCGGTGGCCTTGATTATGCGCTGTACAGAAAACTCGATTGCGCCGAGGAATCTTCGGCGCATTTTTTACTTAGGTTTTACGACAGGAAGTTCAAAATGATGGTCTCTTTCTTGACTTTTCTGGCAAATAAATAAATAAATAAACAAATAAACAAACAAATAAGTCAGGCGTAAATACTGAAGCAAGGAGCAAATTCATAGTGCCGTCAGTGCACCTCACGTGGTGCACTGTAGGCATTACTGAAGGGCCTTTGCAGCGTCCCTTCGCCCCCTAGGTGCAACCTCTTTCATTCCTTTTGCCGTACCTCCGTTCATATTCTCTTCCCATCCGGCTTTCCACCCTCTCTAACAATTGTTTCACAGTGCAGCTGCGAGGTCTTCCTTCTGTTACACCTTTCAAACCTCCTTACTGTCAATTTCCCTTCCAGTGCTGGATGACCTCCTATGTCCCAGCGCTTGGCCTTAGACCTAAATTCTATATTCTATTCTGTTCTATTTCATCATATGTATTCATTTATCACCTCTCTCTCTCTCTCTCTCTCTCTCTCTCTCTCTCTCTCTCTCTCTCTTTGGAGCCCTCTTGGGTGCATAGAGGTCTGCTGACTCTGCTCATTCGAGGTTTTCAGCTGACGACATGAAGATGGAAAGAGATAAATAAGTTAGTCCTCATTATCTGGGATCCATTTTTCGGATTACCAGGTAATATTTCTGGTCATTCGAACAGAGGACAGTTCTGGAACGGAATATGAAATTTAGGACGAAGGCCAAGCGCTGGGACCTATGAGGTCATTCGGCGCTGAGAGGGAAATTGACAGTAAATAGGTCTGAAAGGTGTAACAGGAGGAAAACCTCAAAGCAGTTGCACTCTGAAGCAATTGTTAGATGTTGGCAAGAAAGTAAGGTGGAAGAATGAGGATACGAACGGAGGTATAGTAAAAGGAACGAAAGGGGTTGCAGCTTGGAGCCGAAGGGACGCTGCAAAGAGCCTTAAGTAACGCCTACAGTGCACCGCGTGAGCTGCACTGACGGTACTACCCAGCTACGGCGCCTAATTGTACGGTTTTGAGAGCATCGTTCAGAGGTAGACTCACTTTCTGGGGGCTGCTCAAGGCTGGGTTACACCCAGTTTTAATATGTTGTCTTTTTGACTTTTTAGCTTTCTGTAAAAGAAAACTATTGCGCCGGCTTCGTCTGTCCGTCCGCACTTTACTCTGTCCAATTTTTTCTGTCCACACTTTTTCTGTCCTCCCTCAGATCTTAAAAACAACTAAGGCTAGAGGGCTGCAAATTATTATGTTGATCATCCACCCTCCAATCATCAAACATACCAAATTGCAGCCCTCTAGGCTTAGTAGTTTTGATTTTATTTAAGGTTAAAGTTAGCCATAATCGTGCTTCTGGCAGTGATATAGGATATGCCACCACCGGGGCTTGGTTAAAGTTTCACGGGCCGCAGCTCATACAGCATTATACCGAGACCGCCGAAAGATAGGTCTGTTTTCGGTGGCATTGATTGTACGCTGTAGCGGCTGTACAGAAAACTCGAATGTTTAAGAATTTGGATTCATCCAGGTAAGATGTTCTTCAGTCCCTGTCGTGAATGTTGAACTGTAGGTCGATGTAGGCCAATGTAGGTCGTCGTTCCCCCTTTTTGTGATATTTCTTTTTACAGGCCGAGTGTTTGCAAATAGTCCACTTTTTGTAAAATAGCCTATCTTGTAATTTTTTTTATATTTATTTTTATTTAGGGAAGAAAAATACGGGAAACATATTAAGATTTTTTTTCGGGTTTTCTGTTAGCCCAAGAATATTTTGAAATGACCAATGAAGATTTTATTTTTTATTTTTTGAATTAACATGATTTTGTCTGTTTATTTTGACAGTAACAGTTAGCAATTCCTCCCTTTCACTCTCTCTCTCTCTCTCTCTCTATATATATATATATATATATATATATATATATATATATATATATATATATATATATATATATATATATATATATATATATATATATATATATATATATATATATATATATATATATATATATATATATATATTGACTCCTGCATCCAGTATTCACTTTATTTCACTATACCAAAACAATTTTATTCCATTCATGAAACCTACCTTCTGATTTGCAAAAGAGGTAACATAATTTTCACTTTAAGTTTATCAGATACTAATATTATTAATAATAACTTTATGTGATTTACTTTCATACCTAAAAATGGTCTTTCTTTCAAATGTCAGAATTGTTCTAAAGTAAAAAAAAAATAACAATTTCGTAAAAATATTCATTTTAAGTAATTACTAATTGTCTCTATACATTTTTTTCCACGCGTCAGAATATCGGAAGACAATTCTGCTGGTGAGAAATAATGATTTCCTTTGCATGTGATTCATGATTCAAACTAATTTTTTTTTTCTTTGTAAACATTCAGGTGTAAGTGTGATTCACAATTCAAACTACTGCAGTATTTATATGCTTTCAGGTGTGATTCACGATTCAAACTACTGCAATATATATATGCTTTCAGGTGTGATTCACTATTCAAACTACTGTATTATTTGTGTGCTTTCAGGCATGATTCACGATTCAAAACAATTATGTTTTTACTTGCCACCAGTTATGAGTATGATTCAAGATTCATGACCCTATATTTCTTATAGGTATAGTTCAAGATTAGGGACCTGTTCTTTACTTGTTAGGAGTATGATTCATAATTCAAATTCCCTTATTTCATATTTGATTGTAAATGTATTAATGATTCGTGGCTGAAGACGCCTCATTCCGTGTTTGCTAAAAAAAAAAAAATACTTATGAATCTTGATTCAAGAACCGTTATTCCACATTTGCCTTTCAATAAAGATAATGCTATTGCCATTTGTGCCTTTCAGTTACATCCTGTCATATTTTATATAAAAATCCTTTTGTATCTCATCTTAATAACACCTAAAGAATGTCACAAATTGTGCTGAATTAACGTTCACTATTCTCGTTTCCTCCAGTAAGCTCTCACTTGCTAACAAATGGGGTGAGTAAATAATTTTTTACGTCAGTACCCCCTTTCTCTCTCTCTCTCTCTCTCTCTCTCTCTCTCTCTCTAATCAGTATTATTTGAAGAGTATCCGACAATCAGGATAGCTGTGCATGTCTAGAAAGAAGTTGTACAACCTTTCGTAAATGATTAAGGGGTAAATCAATAGCCGTGACGTCATTCCTCACTATGACGTCACAGTGACCGGCACTTGTAGAAGAAGTCTCTCGTCATTTCTCGGCAGCTGTACATGTGCTTAGATCGTAGTACTAAAACCCTCTTATAAGTCATAGATGATTTAAGATTAACACGAGAGGTAGAAAATAATTGGTATAAAGATAATGAGCCTGATTAGACTGTATAAATGTCCAGAACTACTGAATCCCGCAGGAAAACAGCGACGGAGATGCCCGGGAAGACGACAGAAGCGACACGGAAAGCGTCAGCCTCATGATGCAGGATCTGTTGCTCTACACCCCTGAGGACGAGTCGAGGCACTGCAGGGTGCAACACGCTTGAAGCCCACAACGCGCCCCCCGCGCCCCCTCCCACGTCCATTTTCCCACACTCGTAGTATAGAAGAGGAGATACAGACACAGGATTGTGCAACCTGAGGGAGGAGGCGTGTCATCACAAGGGCCCATTTCTCGACAACTTTTGGCGTCTTGCTGCCAAATTTTTTGAATCGGTTGACTTTCCTTCTTATTCCCCGATTATGAAATCGGTTTCTTAGCCTGTCTGGTGGTAGTTTTGACGCCAGATCACTTATATATTCAGTCAATTCGCATGTGTGTTAAGATGGCGTCGTACTAACATCTTGGTTAAGTCAATTTTGCCACCAGTGTTGACAAAATTTGGAAGCAAGAACTCAAAAGCTGCCGGGGAATTGTGGCCGTGTGGCATCTTTCGAAGGGTGCTTGATCTGGGTGTTAAAGTCATATAATTTCTTTCAACAAGACGATTGGTAAATCACGTACAACCGTGTATACGTATCTAGGTGTATGTCTGAATGTGTGTGTGTGTATAGTCTTCTCAAGGAATGAGTTTGTAAAGGTGTCACGTGAGCATTTTTCTGGCGCCTTTTAGCATAATGCGCCCGAAATTCGCATCAAGTGGCCAACACGGGTTGAATTTATGCATGTCCATGGTTATGCAACATCTTAATGAACATCTATGGGTTCAGTTTTGCATCAGAATGAGGAGAAATATTGACAGTTTTTGGTTGCAAGGTGCTAAAAGTAGCCACAAATAAGTGTCAGTTCGGCACCACTTATTCGGTAGAAGCCTCATCAAAAGTTAGGCCTACGCTCTATATATCCTTTGTAATCATGATATAAGTTTAATTATGTTTGTATTCTTCAAGAAAACGACACATATGTAAACCTCCCTCTTAGACGTGAGGATCAAATGACTAGGATACAGTAGGATTCTTGGATGGGATTTGTCAGATACGTTCATACGTTTGTGCAGCGTCCTTCTGTGAGAAGAGCCATGATTTGTATGAGCCTAAACATCATGAAATATATAGAGCAGAAAGCCCAGTTTGGACACAGGTCCATGTCTGTTCTATAACAAGTGGCTATATATGGTAAAAGCTCAGTCTAAATGCACATTTTTTTTTTTTGGTTCAATGATCTAATACATCAAGCTGAAGGGAAAAGATAAATTTCGTCGTGTATATAAACTGGGTAAAAGACAATTTTTATTAACAGTATGTCCCTCTTCCGTAATATTCTCCCAGTCAGACCCTTGGTTTGACCAACCAACTTTTCAGAGAAAAATTGTTTGTGTAAAGGTCCCTTTAAACTTAGGAATCCAGGAGCAACTTTTGTGAGACGTATAAATGAAAAACTGATCTAGTTTTGAACTGAATGCAATCGACCCTGACAACTGAGGGGATAGTCGATACTTTAATAAGACAGGACCTAGGCGCTTGTCTACTTTATATTGTCAGACAAACAGTAGACTGATTTCAGTGGTTTATCCAAGATTTAGGTCTTAACAGGACTTTTCTTTCTGACCGCAGGGTACTTAGCGATAGGCACAGGGTCCTGAATCAGATCTGTTTATTTCCCTTGTGGGACATGACCGTGACAGGTTTTGTTCACGTATCATAACTGAAGGGGATCTTTCCTAGATAGTGACCCCCAAGGGGTTTTAACCCGGTATGTATCCACCTTTGTAGCATGTTTAGTACAAGGCCGTTGGGGATGACCGTAAAAACATAAACAAAAGACTGTAAATATCATAAAGATAATGACCCCCAAGAAATATTAGTCCTAGATAACGACCCCCGAAAACCCTGAAGGGGGTCACTGTCTAGGAAAGATCCCTGTGAAGGTATCTGGAAGCCATAAAGTATTTCCCCCTGCTACTCAAAGCATTTGAACGAATGGGTCAGAAAGCCATAATCAAAAGGACTCCCACAATCATTCATTTGGTTTATTCACTCTTTCTTTGAGTACTCATTGATTCCAACCATTCACACGTCCATCCGCTTACTCATACATTCACCATCCATCCCTTCATCCACTTTAACTCGCCACTCCATCCATCTGTACGGTGCCAGAAGCATAATAATTGTTGAGATTTTACTCTGTCCGAATCCTTGTTGTTGTTGATGATGATGTTAATGTTCTATTTTTTGGAAAGAACTGAATGGCTGATGAGATACTCGGTGTGAGGTTGAAGTGTTTGCTCCGCTAATTGTTATCAGTTCGATTTAGCGACAGACAGCGGTGTTGACTCTACTAAAAACCTCACATTGGCATTTGTAAGTGATACCTTGCCAATACTTTGAGTTACTCTACTAAAACACTCTTTTTATCATCTGTAGATAACTGATTATTTGCTAATACACTTGAGTCTGCTAAAAACCTTTTTGAACAACTGATTATTTCCTGATACTGAGAAGTAGCCTATACCAACAGCAAGCTAAGGTTGATGACGAGCTAGGTCTAGTGTTACTCACCTTCAGCAGAGAGGAAAGGTGTTTTGACAGAAGGAAGGCGAAAGCCACAGTTCTCTTAGCCATTTTTTGTGTGTCCTAGTCTTCCCTTCACTCACCTAAGGACATTTCTGTCCTGTAGGAGTTTGCTGAGGAAGTTCAGGATCTTCTGGCTTGCTCCATAAGTATGCAGGCTTGTTGAGACTGGCCATGACTTGAGCCTCTGATTTCAAAGGACCTGGGGACAGAACTTGCTGTATTTAGTTATTTTAGGTAGGCTAGCCTTCAAGATTCTATTTTATTTTTTAGGTGGCACATAATTTTGTTCACTGAAGTCATTGCAATGGATTGTGTACATGCATTACTTGGTGTTCAGTGTCATATCTTCCTTCTGCTAGCTGATGATTAACAAGTAAACAATGACACGAGACTGAAGACTATTTCCTTTAACCCTGGGCTCATGCCTTCTTTCAAATGAACACCATAATATTCTTTGGAAGCTTGAATTTCAACCCGGTGGCCCCTTTGGTGGGCTTGTTCCATATGAATAGGGTTCATCTTCTGAATAATATAATAATAATAATGGGAAGTTAATGACAATCGCAGAAGACGGAACCGAGCCATGATTGAAGACTCAAATCTTGTACCCTTAACCCATAGGAACTAGTGGCCATTACACGAGACACCACTCAACTATTTATGCCATCTCCTAAAACTGGTACCTTTATCTTCTGGTAACCGGCTGACAATCACTACAAGATGGTAACTAACCCTTACTTCACTTGGAAACATGTTTGATTCCACGTTAAGGAGTAGGCTGAGAGTTCAGTTCCGTGTCCCAGTTGTTATGTGCAACAGATATTTAGCAGTGTAATTGCTGATTCCAGGGTAAGGCACAGGTTCTTGGGAATTACTTGGCTTTTGTTTATTTGACCTTTCATCTACTTGACCCTTCATCTACTTGACCCTTCATTTATTTGACCCTTCATTTATTTAACCCTTCATCTACTTGATCCTTCATCTATGTACTTGACCCTTCATTTATATGGCCCTTCATTTATTTAACCCCTCATCTACTTGACCCTTCATGTACTTGACCCTTCATCTATTTGACCTTTTATATATTTGACCCTTCATCTACTTGATGCTTCATTTATTTGACCCTTCATCCACTTGGCCCTTCATCTACTTGACCCTTCATTTATTTGACCCTTCATCTACTTGATGCTTCGTCTACTTGACCCTTCATTTATTTGACCCTTCATCCACTTGACCCTTCGTGTACTTGACCCTTCTTTTATTTGACCCTTCATTTATTTGCCCTTCATCTACTTGACCCTTCATGTACGTGACCCTTCATGTACTTGACCCTTCATTTATTTGACCCTTCATTTATTTGACCCTTCATTTATTTGACCCTTCATCCACTTGACTCTTCATCTATTTGACCCTTTATTTATTTGACCCTTCATCTGCTTGACCCTTCATTTATTTGACCCTTTATTTATTTGACCTTTTAAGCAGTGTTCGTTCGCAGACGTTCAAATATGAAAGTTAGCATAATCGTAACGTCTGCTTAATCTAGGTCCTTCAAAAAGCTAAGTCCACCTTACATATATAGTTAAATTACCCGACTTAGTTTTGAGGTATGTTCTGATGCATAGTGTTAATTTTAACTAATCTTTAAGAATATCTGAAATTATTTGATTAGAAAGATTTGAAAGCTAACATTCTTCTCGTTAGCTAACCAGACGGTTCGACCCATTATTATTATTATTATTATTATTATTATTATTATTATTATTATTATTATTATTATTATTATTATTATTATTATTATTATTATTATGATGTTAAGTAGAGCTCTAACGCCAGTGTTATAGAACCAGTTTGTCGTATTATTAAAATGCACATTTCCTAGACATAATGAGGACATGGCTTCATTGAAATTTTGAGCAAATAGGTTATAAATTATGGTTGAAGGCTCTCAAGTCCTTGTTAAAATACTCGAGGATTTTATATAGAAAAAAAGGAAGAATGAAAAGAAAGATAACAGATTGCAAAAGACTCCTTTTGCATCTGTGATAAAAGTCTGTGAACGTTACCACTGTAACATAACTTTCTAGACAGTGCAAAGAGACTTGTTTAGTTTCGTTGGGGATCACAGTAAGTGATTCTGTATTTTGTACCTACATTTACTGTTGTCAAAAATAGTTATATAACTCCAAGCATGAAAATCAAAACGGAAAGCCATTTGTGATTGTGAAAGTGGACCATTTTTTGACACGCGTCTGTTCTTAGGCGAAAGTGCAATTTCACAGAATTGCCTTGTGAAAGTGGACTGTTTCTGGATTATTTTTTGGGGTGAAATCGCAATTTCACATAATTATGTTGTGAAAGTGGACTTTTGGATTATTTTTCTTAGGTGAAATCACGATTTCACAGAATTGCGTTATGAAAGTGGACAATTTCTGGATTATTTTTCTTAGGCGAAATCACAATTTCACAGAATTGCGTTGTGTAAGTGGACAATTTCTGGGTAATTTTTCTTGGGTGAAGTCACAATTTTACAAAATTGCGCTCTCCAAGTAATTTATCCGTATAAGGCAATCGTAAGGTTTTGCTCAAAGGTTTAGGATAATTGTCAGAAGTCCGTTGGTCTAATTACTTTCGCGTGTGGAAATTATTGTCTCTTTCTTTATTGGTGTTTTATGGTTAATTCTGCATTTTAACAATACGTCATTTTAATATTCTGTCCTTATTTTCACCTCAGTACAAGATTCTGACTGAGTTGAATATTGTGAATACATTCCAGCTCCACTCTCTCTCTCTCTCTCTCTCTCTCTCTCTCTCTCTCTCTCTCTCTCTCTCTCACAGCAAACTGACGTATAGGTCTAACAAACTAAACTCGGCATACAACCTAATTTCGGGAATGTAACACCGTTGTGAACGTAATCTGGCCGTCAGGAACGTAACCTGATCCTTAGGAACGAATCCGAGTCATCAGAAACATAATTAGCGCGTTGGGATCGTAACCCAGCAATCACTGGGCTCGAGCCCCCTGTTGTCAGGAATGTAATCTGGTCGTTGGGATCGAGTTAAAACTTGTTGGGAACGTAACTGATCGCAAGGAATGTTATCTGGTCGTTGGGATCGAATTGATCTTGTTAGGAATTAATTGATCTCAAGGAATGTTATCTGGTCGTTGGGATCGAATAAGAGCTCGTTAGGAACGTTAATTGATCTCAAGGAATGTTATTTGGTCGTTCGGATCGAATCAGAGCTTATTAGGAACGTTAATTGATCTCAAGGAATGTTATCTGGTCGTTGGGATCGAATAAGAGCTTGTTAGGAACGTTAATTGATCTCAAGGAATGTTATCTGGTCGTTGGGATCGAATCACCGCTTGTTAGGAACACAAATTGATCACAAGGAATGTTATCTGGTCGTCAGGAACGGACCCCAATAGCTAGGACTGTAACGCGTTTGTAAGCGAGGGGGCTATTTCGATCTTTTTTTTTGTGATGCTATCATTCCAACAAAGATTTTTTTTTATTTTGTATTTTGTAGCTGTAATCACTGAATGCATTTCGTCAGGAATCTATATAAGTTATGGAAGGCAACGAGAGACTTTTATTATATTAATTTTGTCAAAGGAAATATATATACATATAATATATATAATATATATATATATATTATATATATATATATATATATATATATATATATATATATATATATATATATATATATATATATATATATATATATATATATATATATATATATATATGCTACCTATACTAACAGATCCGTATGAAAGAATATACAGTACAGTACTAATCATGTAAGCAGAATATTCGCCTGAAGTAACGTACATATACTAGCAGTGAAAACAGATTTGCATATAAAAATACACGTTTGTTTTTGTCATGTAAAGTTTCTTGCATGAATACACGTGTCTCATACGCGCACTGATCCCTTGCATGAAGAAATATACTTCGGTCATTCATGTTAATACATTTTATCCTCAAAAAAAGAAATATACGTATTACCCCCATTTCTCCATGTGACTCGTTAATCGATATACTCCTGTTTCAATAGACATTTCTTGCATGCAATATGAAAACTGAGTCATGTTCAATGACTACACACAAGAATACAGCTGTTTCAAGTATGGTGAAGTATACACCTGTTACACACACGAAAACTTACACACCTGTCTCATATAACCTGATTCCTGACAAGAGGAGATTGTATCTCTGTTTCCCAGGGGGACTTTTGAACTAAAAGTTCTGTGCTGCTCTGCATTCACTTAGCTGTCCGGCTTCTTAAACTCTCTTTAAAACGAGTGGTTCAGGCGAGCCAGGAAAAGTCATTTGTGTATCGCAGTAAACATGTATTATATACATACATACATACATACATACATACATACATACATACATACATACATACATACATACATATACATAATATATATACATATACAATCTTTTCTTTCGTGACTCCAAGTCTTAGACAATCATAGATTTAAAATGATCTCGCTGTGATTCGGCACAAGAGGGATTCGAATCCGCGTTCTAACTTTGACACCCGAAGCAATAATGTATTCCTTACCTGCTGTTCGACGCAATATATTACCTTGTTATGGGATAACTGGTATATATATATACAGTATCCTGGTTACGGTAGGATTAACTGGTTATCAACTCTTAGAGTAAAAATCTCTCTTTAGGAAGGTTCTAGAACGACTTATAAATAGATTATACAGTGAGTATCTGTAGATAGTAGTGTACAGTGTAAGTATTGTTGAGGGTTTGTAGTGCATGAATGGTCTTATAGAACTGATGGTATGTAGGTTATTTTGTATAGCAGTTATATACGGTATAGTGTTTCTGTTTTTCATGAATGCTATAGTGAATTTGTTGTAAGGTTTTATTGGGGGGAAGGTGAATTTTTCGTAAGACTTTCTGGGGAAACTGAATTTGTTGCAAGGTTGACTGGAGAAACGGTGAATTTATTGTAAGATTTACTGGGAAATGGTGAATTTATTGTAAGATTTACTGGGGAAAAGGGGAATCTTAGTGTAAGATTTACTGGGGAAACGATGAATTTATTGTAAGGTTTACTGGGGAAGTGGTGAATATATTGTAAGATTTTCTGGGGAAACGGTGAATTTATCGTAAGGTTGACTGGGGAAATTGTGAATGTATTTTAAGACTTATTAGGAATTAACGAATTTATTGTAATATTTATTGATAGACATGTTGAATTTGTAATATTTATTGATAGAAATGTTGAATTTATTGTATTTAGTGGGGAAATGGTAAATTTGTCATAAAATTTGTTGGCAAAATTTTGAATTTTTGTAAGATTTATTGGGGAAATATTGAATTTATTGTATATAGGATTTATTATGGAACTGTTGAATTTATTGTTAGCTGGAAATGTTGAATTTATTGTGAAATATATTGTGGAAATGTTGAATTTATCGTAAAATTTATTGGGGAAATGTTGAATTTATTGTAAGGTTTACTGGGGAAATTGAGAATTTATTGCAAGTTTTATTGGGGAAATTGTGAATGTATTTTAAGATTTATCGGGAAATTGACGAATTTACTGTAATATTTATTGATAGAAATGTTGAATTTATCATATTTACTGGGGAAATGGTAAATTTAATGTAAAATTTAATGGCGAAATTGTGATTTTTTAAAGATTCATTGGGAAAATGTTGAATTTATTAATATGGAAAAGTTGAATTTGTGAAATTTATTGGGGAAATGTTAAATTTATTGTGAAATATGTTAGGGAAATGTTGAATTAATTGTAAGATTTACTGGAAAATGGTGAATTTATTGTAAGGTTTATTGGCGAAATTTTGAACTTAAAAGGTTTACTTGGAAATGGTGAATTTATTGTAAGAATTATTGGAGGGAGTGGTGAATTTATTGCAGAGGTTATTAGGAAAATGGTTAATTTATTATAAGATTTAGTGGTAAATGGTGAATTTATTGTAAGAATTATTGGAGGGAATGGCGAATTTATTGCAAGATTTAGTGCGTAATGGTGAATTTATTGCAAGATTTATTGGGGAAATTGCCCTTGAAAGTTCATAAGAACTGATTAGGAATTAGGTTTAGATCAGAAGTTATTGTAAATGACTTCATATATCGGTCCTCAGTTTTTTTTTTTTTATTAAATACCCAACCAAGCATACCCCATAAGCCATTGACCCATATTCCAGAAATACCCTGTGAGGGAATATAGGCTGTTTTTTTTTTTTTTTTGATTAACAAATGATACCCTAAGGTACTATTTCAATCATGAAAAAAATTGTATCAGATCTTAAACTACAGTACATGTAAGTGTTCGTAACATGAAAGACAGAGAACGGAGATCACTTGATGAATGAATTGTAAACCAAAAGAAAACGGAGGTCACTTTATGAATGAAATTCAAATACAAAGAAACCGGAGGTCACTTTCTTAATGAATTGTACAGCAAAAGAAAACGGAGGCCACTTTATGAATGAATGGCAAAGAACTGAATTGTAAACCACTTTGAAGGCCCCCGAGTTTAGCAAGTAGTATTAGGGAATCGTGTTTGGTTTCTAAAACAGTAATGTGTAGACGAAGCTCTTAGCTCTCCATAGAATGCACATTAAAAGTATAAATAGATTGTTAACTTTAAGTATGATATTAAGTTCTAGGAAAAGGGCAAAATTCATGACAAAATGTTTCGAACAGATTTGAAATTATATTTTCAGTCTGTCCAGTCAGTGAATGCTCACAGATGTAATTTACTGGATAAGGAATTTCCTACAATTTATGCTGGGCAGTCGGTGAATCCTCAGATATGTAATTTAGTGGATAAGGAATTTCCAGAAATTTATGCTGGACAGTCGGTGAATGCTCAGAAATGTAATTTACAAGGTAAAGAATTTGCTAAATTTTTAATCTGACCAGTCAGTGAATGCCCAGAGATGTAATTTACTGTGTAAGGAGTTTCCAACATTGTAAGATGTTCAATCGGTGAATGCTCAAAGATGTAATTATCTAGATAAGGAATTTCCAGAAATCTAGGTCGGTCCAATAAGCGAATGCTCAAAGATGTAATTAACTAGGGAAGTAATTCCAAACGTTTTAAGTTTTCCAATCTGTGAAAGCTCAGTGGTGTAATTACTAGCTAAGGAATTACAAACAGTTTATGCTGTCAAGTCAGTAAATGCTCAGAATTGTAATTTACTACATGAGGAATTTGCAGCATTTTTAAGCTGTCCAGTTGATGAATGCCCAGAGATATAGCTGATAAGGAATGCCAATATTTTTAGTCTGTCCAATCAGTGAATGCTCAGAGATGTAATTTACCAGTTAAGAACCTTTCCAATCAGTGAATGCTCAGAGATATAACATTAATGGATAAGGAATACCAGTGCTCAGAATTCTAATCTACTGGATAAGGTATTTCAAACATTTTTTCTCCGTTTAGTTATTAAAATGCAAAGCTGCATTTCATTAGGAAATATTTTCTTGATTACCTGGCGATCTGCTTTGATAATTTTCTGTTCGTGGTAAAATCCAATATATGAATCGTTTTGCTGCTCTTCATTACATTTTTTAGTTCATTTATATGGTAAAAAGATTTTGCACAACATGTAATGCTTTACTTATGTTTATCAAACATTTTACATAACACACAACGTTTATCGAGTACTTAGGTATATCAGTAATGAACAGATGTAAAATTACATCTAGTTCAAAGATCTTTCCCCAGAACCAGAATATTTATGAGAGTGTTCATTCGTTATTCACCAGTGTAAAACGATTTTGTTCCTACATATGTGTTCTCTATTCTGTGGTTGATTTCCTAGAAAGTTAATGGCCTTTTTTTATATGTATTTCTTGTTCTGTATGAATGTCTGCTCATATTCAGTAACAAAACTTTTAAAAAAAATGAATGTCTATCATCCTAATATTCATGAGAACGGGTACAGAACAGGGACAAAAGAAATCTGTTCTTGAGAGACTTACAGGGTAAAATCAATCATGAATTTTTTTTTTTTTTTTTTTTTTTTATGAAGAGCAGTTGTTTTCCAAATGGTTTCTTCCTCTTCCAATAAATTTCCAGGAAATATGGTCTATTTCTTAAGTAATTGGCAAAAAAATAGTAAAGTATTTAACCAATTATTAGTTCCTTTTCTTATTAGATTCAGGGAAATAAAATATATTTCATGAGTAAATAGAAAAGGAATTTGTTAGTTTATTCCCAAATTGCTGATTTCTGAGAGGAAAGAAACTTTGTTTAATTACTTTTCCATTCGCTAGAGTCTTTTCCTGATAATTTTAATGGAAAAAATGTCACTTTTACCACTTTGACTGACTTTGTAACATCCTTATGTGGCTTAGTATGTCATCCAGCAATATTATGTGCATTATTTTGGTAAAACTGACGTACGATCCTTCAATTTCGTAAGTTTCATACAGTTTATATATCGTGGCTTCATGAGCCACGCAATAAATTTTATGTCACGTGCAATTTTTTCTATTAACACATGATAGTTATCTTTCATAATAAAATACGTGTAGAAGAATAAAGGAGGTTAATGGTGATACGATTTTCTTAACCTGGTTGTGGTGGTGGTGATGATGTAGTGTTAGTAGTAGTAATTGGAGTTTGGCTCTGGAACAGCTCCCTTGCTCCAGAGGGATTAGTAGTATTAGTTGGGAGCATCTTCAAAACGGCTCTCATGTTAGCCTGATTTTGCCTTAAGTTGTGCTTGTTTTTAAGTGTATTTTCCCTGTGGTATCTTACGTTTTTGATAAATTCTTGTCCATTTTAAATTTCCTCTTTAGACAAGTCTGTGAATAGTTGGATGCTGACTATTAGTTTTCCTTTACCTTCCTAATATGGCCGCTGCACTGATCTACATCTATGACTAATGTTGTATTCTGGGCAATAAAGTGAGAAACACTAATAAGCTTTTCGATTACTTCTTCACAGCATAAACAATTAGTATCTTTCCCCCTTTGATCTTCTCCTGCCATTTAGCTCCAGCATGTTCTTTTATGCTTTCCTTGAATTTCTTATCGATTTTCAATGTTGATTGCACGTATAGGCCTAGGCTACTTCTCTTTCCCGCGTTTTGCCCCAATCTCTTATCCTTTAATCGACTCAGTTGCGCTTAAATTTTAAGTCCAACTCTATATGCTTTTTAATTTGCCAATTCCAGGGTGTTTTCCTATATTCGTATTGGCCTCTTATCAGTAGGAAAATTACTAAATGGTGTTTTCACCATCCCTTCGGCCCCTACCCTCACCCACTTTTTAGCCTGTGGCTTCTCCATCTCCGCTTCATATCCTCCCTCTTGCTGTCCATTAGACCTGTGTACTTAAGCTAATTTACTTAATGGGCCTCCTTATCTTACTTTCTAATAACTCCAAAGTCCCCTTTTCACTGTCTGAAACACGCAAGGCCTGAGATTGTCCCAGTGCTTGGATTTAAAACCTAATGTCCACCATTCATGTATTAATTCGCAGTTTCATTGCTTTTTTTGCTTACCAGTTTTTAGTCGAGCCCTTTCGTCTATCCTTAGTTTGCTCTCCAACTGCTTTAACTCTTATCTTGCTCCCATTTCTTTTTCAAAAGAACAGATCCTGAGGGAGATTCCTGTGAGTCTACAAAGGTGACTAAGTGGTCTCGTTACCCCGATTACAATGATGATTGAGAACATGGAAGAAGGTTACGAAGAAAGAAATATAGGCATATTCCTTGTAAGGAAGAGTTGTGTTTGTTTAGAACACAAGACTGGCAAAAAATTATTAATTATGTGGTAACAACATAGTTTTATAATTGGGATGGTATAGGAAGCCGTTAATAACAGTATTACTACAATTGTCCCTACATGGCTGGAATGATTTTTATTTCGCGAAAGTATATTTTAGTTCGATGAAAATTCCCCCCCCCCCCTTTTTTTTATGAGGCTTTAAGAGATCATAAGGGCTTGAGTGCCGAAGATACGGTTTAAAAAAAAATAAAAAGTATTTATAACGAAATCTTTTGCCTTTCTGGTGCATAAGACAGGTCCGGTAGCGATATGCCCAACCTGTATAACTTAACAGCTGGCGGAATTTGAACAGCAAATGTTATGGCATCGTCTACTACTGTATTTGTCGAATATTTCTGAAATTTTTTCATTCTCAGCTTCCATCTGATCGTGACAAGAAAGAGCGACGCATAGAAATAATAAAAATATAGGGCTTGAGGTGTCCAAAAAAAACTATACAGTATTAATGGTTGGACCCAGTAAAAAAATTGTATTCCTACATTCATACTTTTAACAGCTAAATTGACATACAATATGATACAACACAATATTACACACCGTACGAGTTATGCAATCTCGTGCATTTTTAATAAACTAGAAAGTTCAGCCACTCATCAAGACTAAAATAATTAACAATTTTAAAACCTAGTTTTTTAATTCATAAAATCAATATAAACTTCAGTTTATATTAATGGAAAATTATTTATCTTTTATTTAACCCGGATTTATCGAAAGACCCGTCACCTGTCACTTGATCGCCCCAAAATACGAAAACTGGTCAGTCAGTGTTAAAGTGTCATACTTCGTTATTCAAAGTGTAATTTAACCCAGAAAGGTGAATATTTTAACATTTTTTGGTATCTCAGTCTATTGTATAGACAATTGTAGATGTATAATTGTTAATGTTACTTTAAACCAGTAATGCAGTGACCCCAAAATAGGGTAAATTGGGCCAGTGTTTTTCTGACGCGAGTTTGACGATTTTGACATTATTTCCGTCGCAAATATCACGGTCAGCTCTTTATAACGGACACGTGTGTTAACAGTGATGGAGGACCACAGAAATAAACAGGAAATAATTTTTTTTCTTTTTTCTTTTTGTTTTGGGACTGGAAAAGAGTAGCTTAAGGTAGTTTGTAGGTTAGGCTCCCGGACACATCCTAATCTACCATGACCTGACCTCATGTAGGTCATCTGACCTTAGGTCACAGTCTGTCGACACTGAGGTCGGCTTGGTTAAATTTCATTTTATAACATTAATACGTTTCAGACCTGGAAGTGTAATTTAACTTTTAATGTGGGTAAAACTGACCTTAATATTTGCTGACTTTTGTTTGTTTCTGTTTATTATTATGTCTTTTGTTTGTGTTTGTGGTATGTACGGTATTGTTTGTTTTTGTGTATTATGTCTTTTGTTATGTTTTTGTTTGTTGTAACTTTTGTTTTGTTTTTGTTTGTTATGCATTTTATTTCTTTGTTTATTATTATGCCTTTTATTTGTCTTTGTTTATTATTATGCCATTTATTTATGTCTTTGTTTATTATTATGCCATTTGTTTGTATTTATGATATTTGCAGTCTTACGTTTCTACTTTCAGTAATAGTCTTCAGTTTTACCTTAATGTGTGCTATGAACTTATACACTAGATAGGGACTGTGTACTCTAGGTTCGGTTAGGGTAGGTGAGGTTGGTCAGAGCATTTGTGACCGAAACGAGCGTCAGAAGCGTCCAAAGCACACATTAAAATGGGAAAATTATACTTTCAGGTCCAGAATGATTTAAAGTAACATCCTACTGGTGACTTTGCATTCCTCCCCCCAAATTGCACTCAGGCTTGAAAGTCCAGTAGGCTGAATCGTACTAACAGGATATTAATAGCCTCAAAAGTGCAAGTTTGCAGTTTTCGAGGTTTGGGCGTCGTGTGTCACTTGGGATTACCTGAATGGTAGTCATTGCAGAACAATGGGTCACTTCGTGTTGTTCATTTGTATAGTATCAGGAAAAGCAGAGATGCTGATTATTGGCCTTGGTCAGTTTTGGTGGGTTAGAATCCAAACTGTCCGAAAAAATGCAAGTTTTTAAAACTGTATGGTTGGTATTGCATAAATAGCTTAGTAATATTGAGAGCTCCATTCGTTGTTTTGTCTTTTTTACCATAGCATAAGGATGCAGATTGGTGGTTCTAAGTTTATATCTGGACACTTAGTCTGATATTAGCAATGACATAACTAAAACAACCTTAGCCTAACCTTACCTAGGGCGTTGTGGCCTGGCTTAACGAAACCTTAACTTGATCTAACCTGATGTAGGGCTCCATGCCTGACCTAGCTAGGGGGCCAGGGTACAGACAAACTGCTTACCTTATTAAAAATCGGTGAGGTTGAAATCGTCAGACTTCAACCTTGTTTAACTTTCTTCAAGTTCTTGGAGTTGATTGTGGAAATGCATGACCTAGGTTGTATTGCATTTGGTCAGGACAGTAACATGTTTGGGAGGTGGTTTTGGGTTGCCATTGAGTAGATGAATGTGTTCGTTTATTTTTAGATACGATCGAAATCTGCCTGTTGTACAGAGTCTCTGAATAGCATAGAGTTTACTTGCAAGTGGTGATGGTACGTAGGAGTTTCTGAGGAGTTGAATGTGTCACATTTTGAAACAGGTAAAAATATTCACAACATGTGCTTCCATTTTAGAGGCTGGAACATGCACAGCTAAATTTAGACCATACCTTTGAGACTCATTCTGATTGTCTGGATTAAAAAAAAAACCATGACTGGGTAATTGGGTGATGAGACCGCCACAGTACGGTCATCTTAAGAACTAAGAGGTGAGGTGCTGTGTGACAAGGTTTACATTAGCCTGGGACTTAGAAAAATTTACTTTCCTTTGCAAAATTGGCAGAAATGAATTAGGCCTAGAAGAAATTGACCAGGTAATTTGTTTTTGATGAGTGTAGAACATAGAGTTTACATGTAAGTAAGTGGTGGTTCCTAGGAGCTTCTATGGCATTAAGTTTGTCACACTCTGAAACATGGTAAAAAACATTCGCATGCAATTTTGAAGACTGGAATGGGAAAGAACAGGTGAATCTGGACCAGAGCATGTGTGGACAGGAGAGGCTTTTCATATGCACAGCCCCCTTAGGGGATGGTGCCACCAGTGCACCTCACATGCTTGCACTGTATGCATTACTTGAGGTTCTATGCAGTGTCCCTTCAACCCCTAGCTGCAACCCCTTTCATTCCTTTTATTGTACCTCCGTTCATTTTCTCTTTCTTCCATCTTACTTTCCAGCCTCTCCTAACAGTTGTTGCACAGTGCAGCTGCCCGATTTTCCTCAATACACTTTTAAAAGCTTTTTATCCTCAATTTCCCTTTCAGCGCTGAATAACCTATAGGTCCCAGCGCTTTTGGCCTAAAAATTTATATTCCATGTGCACATCAATGTCTTGGAAATGCATGCAGTGTTACTAGCCCTGCAAGTACAACATGGTCAAGTGATAGGCTACTTCATAGTGCAGTTTTGATAAGCAACAGTGTCACATTAGGGGCTTACATCAACAAGCAGTTGGCACGGCAGATGCAAGAGCAGGTGGCTCGCCATGCCATTGAACTGTCAGTTAGATATATTCTGAGTTAGGCATATGTTCATCCAGTGTAGGCGAGAGCTCACAGAGTCAGGCACTGCCCCATCCCCAGCATTTCAGTGAAACTTGTTTTGTTAGTTATAAAGGCAAGAATCTACCATCTTCACTTCATTCTACCCAAGGAATATCTCCCACAAGTCCATGGGAGACCTTCTTTATACTTAGGACCTGTGGGAGCTACCTATTGTCATGGACAGAAAAGGATCTTTCTTAAGGTGCTGGGGTAACATAAGGCTTGGGTTGAATGGGTGAATGACTGGTTTTTCTCCGTCCTTTCCTTCCTCTTTGTGAAGAGGCAGCAGTCAGGCTAGGTATTTGCTAGAACCGACCATAATTCATTTGGACTACACAACAGTGTTCTGTCTCCCTTTTAATGTGTTCGGGTTAGTTTAGAGGCCTTATTATCTGGACCCTGTGCTGTACTTCATGGGTGGCCTCCTTTAGGAGGTGCAAGATTCTCCAAAGCCTTCCAGACAAAACTCACTTGAGCTCAGGGCCCCGTCTACCTTTGGCCCCTTGTGCCAGGTCTTGTATGAGGTTACAGGAGTCATTCTTTCCTTGATCATGAACCACGACTGGGAAAATGATATCTGGCAGATATTGAACTTGCAAGTGAATTTTGAGAGAAGATCCTCTCGCCTAAGGAGCGGGTCTCCCAGATGTAAGGCAGTGATTTGTGGTTGTGTAGGAATTTTTTTTTTTTTTTTTTTAGATTTAGATTTTTTCTTGAATACAAACCAGAGCTTTTGTCATAATCCCACCTCGACCATCTTACTCCTTGATGCCAAAGGACAGTGTGCTGGTTTGTCAGGTGAATGGGTGGTATCCTCTATTCACCAACTCTATTGTCAATTAATTACCATTTCCAGCTTGTGCTGGTTTTTTTATATAGGATAAATACAAATTGTCTCAGCGCAGTATTTTGTATTATTACTGAATGTTTTTAAATTTCATCAAAGGCTACTGGAATTGTTTTATGAAGAATCACAAGATTAGGCATCGTCCCAATAAATATCCCAACATCACTTACTTTAGGAATGCTGTTTAACCCTTAAGGGACGGCATAATTTATCAGTGTGCAGCACCCCAGACCGGGGAAACTTTGAGGTCGGAAAAATAAAAAAAAAAATCACATCAATGGAAAGAGAATGACATGTACATTCACACTGTATAAATAAAAAAATTCTAACAAATTTTCCCTACCTTCCACGAGAAGTTGAAAGTGACTATTTACAACCCCTTGTGGGGCCTCATTTACAAGACAATCGTAAATTTTACCAACTTATATATGCTTTTTCTAATAAATAAATTTATTGTATTTTGTAAAATTACCATTACTGCTCACACAGTATCAAAACAGATAAGAAATAAAAGCAGTAACAAATTTTTGGCATATTTGTTGTAAAATATTCACATAAAATTTACAAGAAGGAAGATTCAGTAACTTTTTTTTTTACTTTTACATGCTTTTTCTAATATTTCTTTGCAATTTTCTTTGTAAAATTACATTTACAACCGACGTACTATCGTAAAAGACAAAAACAAAAAACAACGTAACCCCTTCGTATATTTACAAGCAAATTTACAAAAAGACTCATGCGAGAGAGAGAGATGCAGTACTTTCCCCCTTGAAGTCACAAGCATTACTGATACTGGCCTAACTCTCATGTCTGTATAAAAGTTGCCATTGGTGAATTTATAGCATATAGAAGTATTGGCACCTTTGTTTCGAATCATTATTACCATAACAGTGGTGCGTAATTCTGCTTCACACTGAAGCTCAATCCGTCCACCTCCCCAAACCTGTTTTACTTCACACTGAGGATCAATCAGTCCCTTACGGGTTAAGCAGTGTTCCTTGCAAGTCAGTACAGTAGTTACATTCGTGCTCTTAAAACCATTTATCCAGGCCTATAAGAAATACCTTTTAGTAAAACTTTTTATTTTCCTTAAAAACTGATTTAAATATACAAAAATATTTAATATTCTACAATACCTGAATTACAGCACCAAATCTTTTTAAAGCACAACAATCGTAATCTCTATAACTTGAAGGCCATTGTCAATTTTACACTCTCATCAACTTGTTCATGGAGTTAAAAACAAGGGAATGTTATAGGGGCATTCAAGTGTCTGTTGATAAATATAAACAATACAGTTAGAGATGATGAACAGGTTGGTGAGAAGAGACCAAAGGAAACAGTTCAGAAGTAGAAGGCAAAAACTACTGCAGCTGGACTAGTTGCTCTTTATGGCACCCCACTCATAGTTAGGGAAAAGGATTCTGAGATAAATTTCAGAATACAAGACAAGATTCTTTGTCCCATAATTTAGTTTTAATGAAGCTTTCAATCCCTCCTGCATGGAGATGTAAATACCTGAAGCTTCCACACACAGGAATAAATTTTCAGTGCACATGACCAACTGAAATGAGATTACATACAAAAGAAGTACTGTGTATAGATGAATTCATTAGATTTTACAATACTGTACTTCGTCATACTACTGAAATAATAACTGGCTTGTCCCTCGAAATGATTAAACATAAAAATAAAGACGCCAGTTCATTGCAACATTTTCTTAGCATCTATTTTATGTAGGAAAGTACACTAGACTAGATTTTTTGGCAAACTCACACTCCTGTCATCATCATTATTGAATAAAAAGGTGTATATATAAATCACATATATGCATCACTGTGGGTGCAGTACATATAAAAACAAAGCTGGTTTCCTCATAAAATGATATATCTTATCAAACTAAAAAGAATAAGCCTGCTGATGCAGTGCTTTTCTTTCACCAAACGAAAGCTCTCAGAAAGTTAGGCTTAACAGACGTGCCTTGATAATAACACAATGAGGAAATAAAAGCACAATAAAAACTCCTGTCCTTCCAAAAAACTCCTGTCCTTCCAAAGCATTCTCTATGAGATGTCTTGGTCCTCCATTCAGTTGCAAACATCAGGCTATTTGAAATCTTGGGCAGATCTTTAGAGCAGTCTTACATAATTACTGTAAAATACAAAAAAGGGTATAAGTATGTCAGACAGAAAAAATATCTTTAACTAATGTAAATAAAATTTACCATTGTGAATAGCAAAATATCAGTGAAAGGTAAGTTCCGTACATTACACCAAACTAGAGGGGACAAGTGAATTAACACAAACAGAAACTTAATCATGAATTTTAAAATCTCCCTACATATTACCAAGAGGAGACATTTGCAATTTTGGGATCATGGGGTAAATTCAGCACTCATAAATAATTTTTTAACATTTAATACTGTGATACTAAAAATAAGACAAGCAGTACTAAAACTGGAAGAGTAGTTAGGGGTTAAATTCCTTTATGATGAAAAAAGTGTCACAAAAAGTATGTTGCTTAACATTGGTAAAAACTTTAAATTAATGGTAACAATATGGTTTGGTTTTACATCTGGTAGGACCGGACTTCCTGTAGAATAAATAAATCCAGTAATGATGAGTCAGTTATTCTTTCACAAAGCACTAGTGCATGTTGGCTGATCTTGACACCAATTACGTCCTTTAAAGCTGATGTCCAACTGTTGACATGGGTTGTTTTGGCACTACCATTATTTATTTCAGTATTACAATAATTCCTTTTTCCTGAGGACTTTCATAGTTTTCAATCTAATATATATTTCCAGGTAATCATTGGGCATCTAAGTGATGCTGGGATGCTGCAATGAAGACCTGTGAATACATTTGCCAGTTGCTCTGCTTCAGGAACAAGATGACTACAGGACAAAGTTGAACAAGATCACAGGCATACAGGTGGTAATCAGATCTATAAAGTGAGTGATGTAACGAAATCTCAGTACTTAAGGAAAGTTTATTTGTTCAAGATCACAGACGACTGGAATTTTACAAGTAACAAGTGTGCCAAGATCTTTGCCAATATCACATATGCCCAGAAGAGTTTGAACTTCAAGGGGGAACCAGAATTGAAATCTGACACTCACACTGATTTAGTACAAGATGTGTCATAAGAACGAGGGCGTAAGTAGGCTTGCAAACTTGATCATTAATTAAAAGTATTCTTTACTTGAAGTGAATTTCACTAGGCAAAAATATAGACAGCAAAGATCATGTGAACAAGATGTGGGTTAAGTTTAGATTTTGGACAGGGTAACTAAATTTCCCCCTTTTAGGCAGTTAATCTAATTTTTTTTTTTTTTTATGATTTTCAGCAATTTGTTAAATAGTGAGGCTACAAACTCTTCAGCATTGGTGCCCAGAAACACACTGGAGAAGCTAAGCTGGGTAGCACACGTCTCTGGAATGGGGATTAAATTCCACTAAACAGAATAGCAAACAATCAAAGCATTAATTTGGGTTTTAACTTTGGAAGACACATGCATCTTTTTGCTGGTGAGTCGGGAAATATTTCTCATGCATGTTATGTTATTATATAGTAAACACAAAATACTGTATAGAAGTGAATTTCAATTAGAAGTGTTAACCTAGTTTATCAAACTGACTGAAATACATAAATATTTCTACTGATGTTTTGGTTATTAACTAAAGCACAAAGCTTGCATGATTTCTTTTTTCGGTGTTTGAAGCCAAAATATATGCATATTTGTTTTTTGCAATTTATGAGTACTGCAATTAATTTACTTCATAATAACAAAATTTTAGCGAAGCATTGCATAGGTGTTGGCCAAGTAAATTTCAGTCAAAAGTGAGAGTTAATACAAAAGATTTTTTGAAATGTAACACACTGCTATGTTTTGTTTTTAACAAAATATGTTGCGTAAAGGTGCAGTAAAAAGAACATTGCTTGCAGGAGTGAGTGTTTAATATTTTTGTGTAAAAAAAATAATTTTTCTTACAGGGATACGACCACTGACTTTCATATTTGGAGTATCCTGCATCGCGAGATGAAATGGTTGTTGAATCTTGATAAAGAAGGTAGTTAACATGGGGGTCATCCCCTGCCTGCTTCTGGCTCACCACTTTGATCCTTCTTTGGTTGCCGCCAAGAGAGGTTGCTCCTCTTGTCTCTTTTGCCAAGTTCTGTGGAGGGTATCACTGCCAGAAATGTCACCAAATCCTTCTAGAACCCTCTTGCCTCCAGCTACCATTCCTCTTCCTTCTAACTCTAGCTCCTCCCCTCCTAGGAAGGATATGTTACCCTTTGCAAAACCTATTCATCCTCATGTGAGGAGGATGAAGCCAAAGAATTATCCTCTTGACTACCTTACAAAAACTGGTGAACTTGAATGTTACAGGTAGTCCGCCACATGCTGCATTCCTGGACTCGTTCACGGAAAGAGAGACTAACCAGCTAACTACTGACGTGTCTGCTACTGCTTTTTGCAGTTCCAGTGACTTACTCATTTACTAGAGTGATCCACCAGTGGCTGTGGTGAGGAGCTGAACAGATACTCTGACTGGAGAGCAACCCCTTCTACGACACCAATTGCAGAAGATGGCCCACATTCCTTGATATATATTTGCAAACCCTGCAAGGAAAGCCTCTCTCTCTTGCCTGAGACGCTGGATAACCTCCACCGGAGAAGGTGGAGATGACTGACCTGACTGATGGTGCCTACAGATCTGGGAATGTCACAATGGGGCCAACTCTCTTGGCACCTTGAACGTGTCACTCAGTGTGTGGCCAGCAAGGGGCTACCAGAGTCATCTGAAAACCTGGGGTGAAGAAAACAGTTAATCACCTTACAGAGAAGACTGAAAGGTGGAAAGGTGTACACATCCTGGCTGTCCCAGGGATGCTGGTGGAATGTATCCTCCATCACAACCCATGGGTCTGGGACTTGGGAACAAGAGAGGAAGTTTTATGTTCAGTCTGGTTGCCAGTAGGTTGATCAAGGGTTACTCCCAAGGGGTACTCCCATACATCGAAAAACCTGTCCATTACTCTGGATGGAGGGACATTCTATCCACACTACCTGACTCTGGCAATAGGTGATCCACAAGAATAATCCACCGGCCCAGAATGTATCTCGCTATCAACTTGACATCTTGGAGAGCCACCCACTCATGAATCTGCAACGCTATCTGGCATGGGGGATGGGGAGGGAGTGAGTGTCTTGGAACCTGTGCCAAGCAGCATTACAGATTCACTACTGGGTGACTCTACAAGGTGTCAAGTTGACATCCAGATACATTCCTAGGCTAGTGGAATATTCTAGTGGATCAGCTATTGCCAGTCAGGTAGTGGGGACAGAGTGGTCCCTCCAACCCGATTAGCAGAGAGGTTTTTTGATGTATGGGGGTCCCACATGATCAACCTGTTCGCAACCAGACTGAACAGAAAACTTCCCCACTTGTGTCCCCAAGTCCCAGACCCACGGGTTGTGATGGAGGATGCATGCATTCCAACATAACTGGGACATTTGGACGTGTGCTTTTCTACCTTTCAGTCTTATCTGCAAGGTGAGCAACAGTGTCCTTTACCCCAGGTTTTTGGATGACTCTGTTGGCCCCTCGCTGGCCACATGCCGAGTGGTATGCAGATCTGCCAACACTCCTGGTCAAGGCGCTAAGAAAGTTGCCCCCCATTGTGTCAACCACACATTTACAAGTATCACCAGGCAGGTCAATCTTTCCACCTTCTTGGGTGAAGGTCACCCAGCTTTTCTTGCAGAGTAGTGGGAAAAATGTGTGGATACCTCCATCACTCCTTTTTCAAACATATATCAAGGAAAGGGAGCCAGCATCTGCAATTGGTGTAGTGGAAGGGGTTGCTCTCCAGTCAGGGTACCTGTTCTGCGGATTGCAGATTTCCTTGTCTTCCTCCATCTCAACAAACAATTCTCACCGCTTACTGTAAGGGGATATTGCTTAACCTTATCTCAGGTTGTCAGGTTTAGATCTCACCACATTGGTAGAGTTACCCATGTGTAAGAGAAACATTGAGCAGTTTTTCCCTCCCTAGGAGGTCTGAGTCGATGGTGTTAAGAAATCTTGCAATCCTCCCTATGAGCCTCTGTTGTGTTCATCAGACAGAAATCCAACATGAGAGACTGTCTTTCTCTTAGCTTTAGCCTCAGTGGAGAGAGTTGGGGAACTGCATGGCCTGCCTTTGCTCATTTGGCACTGGGAAGGGTGGGGATCCCTCTTGTTCAGGAGTTTGTAGCTGAACTCGCAATCCTTCCATTCTGGATGAGAGGTCTGAGAGTTTCTTGACTCTTTCGCTCTGAGACTACGTTGGTTGAGATATGGATGCAGTATTGTTGTGCCTGGTCCACACCCTGCAAAAGACCCAAGCCTTGAAACTGCAGTGGAGGAGACTTTTCATTAGTACAGGTAGGCACAAGAAGACATCTAGGAACACCCTTTCTTTCTGGCTTCTAACCGAGAGATTATCAGGCGGGTCAACAATTTTTCTCTGGAGGAGCCTGGCCTCCCTTTCTGCTCAAGAGCACTCGAATTCATCGCCACGGAACCATCGCTTGCCTTTACGAAGGATTTTTTGATACTTCAGGTAATGAGGGCAGGTGTCTGGTGTATCCAGACTATCTTTACCTCATTCTACGTGAGAGATGTCGCCCAGAAGTCCTTAGCTGTTCTCCTTGGGACAGGTAGTGGCTGCTCAACAAGTTGTGTGGTTACGGGTCCCATCCAGGTACCCGTAAAGTAATCAGAGTAATTGTAATTATGTCCTTGTATGAAGAGTGAATGGGGAATGTTTAGTTATCCCTTCCTTTTCCTTTTCCTTTTCCTTCCTAAGCATGTCTGGGCTGAGGTACATGTTAAAACTGAACAAACTTTTGCCAATTCCTGCAGGAGATTTCATGGTTCTACAAAATTGTTGTTCCTACTTGGGCTCCCCCTAATTTTCAGGGATCTTGGGAACAAGGCCTTACCTCTCAGGACTTCCTTTCATCAGAGGTACAGGAGTTGTTGCAGCCTTTGCTTGCATAGGCAACCAGGTGCATGGCATTTCTGGTTGGAATTCAACTCCCTTTTTCTCCTTCTGGAACTACCCCTCTCCTGGAACTACCCCTCTCTTGGAACTACCCCTCTCCTAAGGTGAAAGCCTCCATATATGATGGCGTGATGGTTGTACCCCTGTACAAACAAGTAGCAAATTTGTGAAGCAATTTGTATTTTTCCTGGGCAAACAAACCAGGTAAGTTTTACCCACCTCAGCCACCTCACTTTATCCTTGTGGCTGAAGAAAAGAAGAAAGGGTGAGTGTGGGACAAGCAAGGCTCCCCCGCAACTTCTCCACAATTTTAACTACCCGGTTCCCATGATTTCAATTGCCGTTCCAGCTTGGCTGAAGGATACTCTCTATGAAAGTCTCTGGTTTGTATACCTATGAAAAATACTGGTTGCTTCAAAAATTTATTTTGGTCTGCAGTATAAAAATGTAACCTTTTAGATATGTATTGTATATATATGGTTTTGAAGGCTAATTTTTTGACATTATGATATTATTTCAGAGTTATAATAACAGTAATTATCATGGATGATGAAAATGAGGACGGTTTTCTCCAATCAGACACTGATGGTGATAGTGATACCTATGACACCAGTGAGGGAGAGTTTGGTTCTGATGATGACACAAGTGAGGAAGAGTTTGTTCCCGATCATGATATCAGTGACAGTGACAATGATGCAAAATATGAAATTGAATTTGTGAAGGTTGAAATCGATGACGACCTCATGGGGAATTACAACAATGGAGATGAGGATTGGATGCCGGATTCACTTGATGGAACTGGGCCACCTACTGTAACTTACACAGGTCACTGTGGGCCAATACTTCCCCCAGAAAGTGATGCACTACCAATAGAATACCTGAAGCTTTATATTACTGAGAGTTTCATCCAGAAAGTTGTTGACGAAACAAACCTGTATGCAAGTCAGTGGATCCAATCTCATACAGATTACCTACAACAAAAGAAAAGGTCCACCGTCCACTTATGGATCAAGCAAGGTCAGACGTCTGTTAATGAAATGTATGCTTTTGTAGGAGTTTTCTTGAACATGGGTCTCATTAAAAAACCAACTGTAAGGGCATATTGGGATTGTACAAATCCAAGTCAGGCAACACCTTGGTTCCCTAATCACTTCAATCGAGAGAGATTTGAACTGATGTTGAAATTTCTGCACTTTGCAGATAACTCAAAAATTCCAACCCCCGCCGACCTGTCACATGAACTGTATAAAATTCAACCAGTAACTGATCACTTCCAAAAGACTTTCAAACAGCATTACTGCTCGGACAGAGAAATATATATTGATGAGAGAATTATTGGTTGCAGAGGTAAGACCCCTCAATTGTGTCATTACATACCAAGCAAGCACCATGCTAAATTTGGAATGAAGGTTTGGTGTTTATGTGAGGCAACATCAGGGTATGTACTCACATTTGAGGTGTGCAAGGGTAAAGATAATGTGCAAGTAAGTGGAGATATCGCCAAATGTGACCGTGTTATGCGACTAATGGAGAAAGCAGGGGTATTTCATCAAGGCCATCATCTTAGACTAGATAACTGCTTTTCTTCACCGAAGCTCTTTCTTGATCTGTGGCGGAGAGGTACAACAGCAGCTGGAGCAGTTAATACAAATTGTCAAGGATTGCCTATGGGTGCTATAAAGAAAACACTGAAAAACAAACAAGTTTCAGAGTATAGGAAAGGTCCATTGTCATGTGTCGCTTACAAGAAGGGCAAGAAAACTTCTGTTCTTTTATCAACTTCTTCCAAAGAAGGATATACAACTGTGCACAGAGCAGAAAATGCAGACAAGACACTTCCAGGAACTGCTGAAAACCACAATCACGTCATGGGCAGTGTGCAAAAGAAGGACATTAATCTCTGTTCGTATCTTGCAGAATGCAAGACAGAGAAATGGACTAACAAAGTAGCCTTTTCTTTAATTGGGATGGCTGTCCTTAACAGCTACGTATTGTATGTAGCAAATACATCGGATAGGCCTCCCTTATGGAAGTACAAATTCACAGTTTCCTTGGTTGAGTCACTAGTCCAGAACTACCAGCCGGTGAAAATTATCAGGAAAAGACGCAGTCGGGAGCAGTTACATGCAGCCTCACTGCCACTCGATGAACCAATTGCTACCCCATCCCATGTGGCACTATCTACAGATGACGGGCATAGGCTTGTCAAACTGCCAGCGGGTAAAAAAAGGAACTGTATAGCAGGCCATCCTAAAAGGGTACGTTCGTGCTACTTCTGCCCGAAGTGTCAAGGGGGTATCTGTCCTGTATGCTTCACTAAATTTCACAACAAAATAAAATTGTAGTGATTACATGGAACAATTTTTGTCTTTTACTTGAACACCTTGAAAACTAGTGAAATGGCTTTCGACAGTAAAATACCTGGAGTCTAACCAAGAAAAAATTTTCCCGTAACCACCACCCACTTTTGAAATACATTTTATACTGCAGTATCATGTATCTATTTTTGTGTAATACAATAGATGTTAACCACTGGCATAAGATTACAAATTTTCAATCAAAACAGTTATTTTAAAACATCACTTTTACTCTGATTCATGAAATGGGTTCGATTTGCTTCTGATTTTTTAATGGATCTTATATTACTGCAGTTGATATTAAGACAATTCTGAGCCTACAGTTGTAACTTGCATTACGAACTCGCGCAACAGGAGAATGGATTAACCATGTATAATGTTATATTGTAGATACGAACTGCACACTTGTTTTGTTTACATTTTGAAATGTACATTGTTTATGGTAGTCACAAAGACAATCTCTTCATTAATATATATTAGTTTTATTGGTTAGAAAACTATCCTTCTTATCTTTATTGTCAGTGGCCAGCTTTCTGTATTTTTGGCTTAAAAAAGAAGACTAATGCTATAGGTCTAGTGCAAGTTACAACAGATCATTTTTGTTTTACCACAAAGCAATTTTAACAGAATATTCCATTTAAGGCAGTTTTAACGGAATATTTCATTTCTATTATATATATGTTATAAAAACAGGATCTAACAGCACTAGTTAATGATATCTATCTCTGTTGTAAAGGTAAATTTTGGAAAGCTATCAGCCAGTGACATTTTTAAGAGTAGGGTAAACTACCGAGGCCACAAATGTACATGTGAACAGACACTGAGCAGTAATAATGAAACTACTGTGAAGTATTTCACAAAAAGAGTTCGGTTAACAAACCCACAGATGATATGTATAACGTTACGAAAAAGCTCTCATTTCGAGATATTGACGTAATACGCTTTACAATGTGTGCAGGCTCTTAGCTGATAACTTGGAACTACATTTGGTCCTAAAACAATGAGTTTCATTATCTTCAAAAATTGAAATCACACGGCCTTACAAGAATCCAATTTTAGTATATCAGTAAATGTCAATGAAACGTGGATCAGTTAACTAATTTTTTGGCAGTATCTCCTAACAGCAAATACAGTAAACCCCCGTATTCGCGGTCTCACTATTCGTGGACTCACGTATTCGCGGATTTCTCTGTGGAATGCATCTACCCATTATTCGTGGAAAATTCGCCCATTTGCGGTATTTTTCACTGAGAAATATTCACTAATTACTATATTTTCATGACTAATTGCACTTTTTGTGATAAAACTATTAATATACTTGGGTAGAAGCATTTTTTGAGGTTTTTTTGTGTTTTAGAACTGCCTATTTTGATAGTTTATAGTGTTTTTAGAGGGGTTTTAAGTATTCGCGGATTTTAGCTATTTGCGGGGGGTGCGGTATGCATCCCCCGCGAATACGGGGGGTTTACTGTACAGTAACTGATAATAAAACCCTGACTTGAGAAAAACAAGGTAGAAAATTGACTGCTATCTGTTGAGAAGCCAGTTTACGTTTACTAAGGTTATCTTTGATGCAATAAGATTCTAGTAACCATCCCTGGTAACCTTCACGGTAGTTTGTCAACCCAGTAAAGTGTAAGTTATTTTAATTTTACATATCCAAAAGAAAAATGTTGTATTACTGTTGGAAGATTATGAATACAATATTAATAGAGAGTAGCATTTTGCTCTTTTTCAAGGTACATTAATTTCCTACGACGAATAAAATCCAGTCCCCAGTTATTGGTGGGGGTTCCGTTCTGACGGTGTGTGACTTTAAGCGAAAATCGCCGATAACCAAAAATCAGCAATTTTCGGCACTTACTGGAGCCAATAACCAGATATCGGTTCCTCTGTTAGGTGTGTACTGGCGCCAATACCAAATTATCAGCGCCAATAAGCGGAAATCGGCGATTTTTGTTGCTACACAAGTACCGTAAAACCGGACTGCCAATAACTGGGAACTGACACGCATGAAAAATGATTAGGGCACCATAATACTCAAGTTCCAAGAAATATCTTCATCAAAAAAAAGCCTCTGAACACTAACCAGCATGTTTTCGACTATTGGCATCAACCTGAACTTGATCTGTCCCATCATTTTTTCCAGTACCTGTGGAATACATTGTAGAAAAATTAAACGCTTGACTCCAGTGTCCTTTAAATAGAAATGGGAGAATCGGGTAACACTGCAACAGGTTGTTATGCAACATATATAACAACACAGACTTCTAGATTTGTGACTATCATCGCTAATGACCATAAAACTTCCAACAAAACATGAAAGGAGAGTACACGGCAATTTAACTATATACTGTATTGCGTAAGAGTCTAATACATTTGTCCTCTACGTAAAATATTCAGTTATGCAGATATGAAAGTCAGTGTCAAATTACAAATCAATTTCCAAACATATTAACTCTGGCAGTAACCTGGCTGGAAGTCAGCGGGCTCTCTGGAATGGTCCAAGAATAAATTCAATATCCTAACAAGAAATAACGAACATCAGAGTCACGCAGTACCTCAAAAATAAATGTACTTACCGAAATTCGCCTGTCCCTCGTAGGTCCAGGTTGCTGTGCAAGCTCCCACTTGTGCAATATATGGGATATGGCGAACATCTGATTAACGCAAGCCTCTACATCATTTTTTGTAACCAAGGTTGAATCTGGGAAAGAAACATTAAAACAATCCTTATACCAGTATCCACCTTTTATTTTTATTTTATTTTATGATGTGTACAGTATTTATTGTACAGTCTACAGTACTGTACTGTCTTGTAAGGCATTAGGTTAATCCACATACTTGCAGTGCTGAGTTTTTACCAGTACAGTATTAGCCAAGTATAATTACTCTTAGTAAGCAATATGGAAACAAATTTCAGGCACAATTCCAGAATATACATGCTACTACTGTGCTTGACTTAAAACTATTACTGTATGATGAAACATTCCAGTTATTAAAACTAAGACAAAAGGAATTGGAACATAAAATTTATGTCAAGGGACAAGTACTGGGACCTACGAAGTCATTCAGTGCTGACAACATTGTTGAAACAATTGTTAGGAGAGGAAGGAAAGTAAGATGGATGAAAGACAATACGAACGGAGGTATAGTAAAAGGAATGAAAGGGGTTGCGGCTGGGGACGCTGCAAAGAACCCTTAGTAATGCCTACACTGCCCCGTGTGAGGTGCACTGACATCACTAACCCGTCCCCGCGGGGAACAAAGAGATACTAAAAGAGATGAACTTACCTGGCATATGCATCGTCTTGACCACAAAGTTCAGCCTCACAGCTATGTCTTCCACATCGTGTACCTGCGCACTTTTATCGTTGGCCCCTGTATTTGGTAACATAAGATAAAGAGAAAAGTTCAGTATACCTTAGTTTAACCAGACCACTGAGCTGATTAACAGCTGTCCTAGGGCTGGCCCGAAGGATCAGACTTGTTTTACGTGGCTACAAACCAACTGGTTACCTAGCAACGGGACCTACAGTTTATTGCAGAATCCGAACCACATTATAGCGAGAAATGAATTTCTACCTCCAGAAATAAATTCCTCTAATTCTTCACTGGCTGGCCGGGGAGTCGAACAGCGGGCCCAGCAAAGTGCTAGCCGAGTACGATACCGACCCGTCCAATGAGGAACTAAGATAAAGAGAAAATAAGAATTTCAGATCATGTCAATATTATTATACACACTAAGTACTGGAAAACTTAATCAAACAATCTAACTTATTACAGGACATGAAGCTGCACTTACAAAAACTACTAGCAATAGTAATGGGTGGAGGACTCCTGTTTCGATATTTGGCAAGCTCTGGAGATCTGGAAGTTCGTCTTGTTGCTTTCCTTTTGGGGGATGGACTTCGAGAATCCAGCTCAATGGTTGTGTTCAACTTATCCTGATGCTGGACAGGTGACAGACTTCTTATCGAACTACCGCTGGAAGACCTTGAACGACGGGTGCTTGTACCAGGGACTGGTGAAGGAGACCTGGAACTCATAAGAAAAGAACATAATCCTCACAGGTATACAGTATTTCCCATAGGGAGGTGGTGCTGTCAGTGTCTTCCTTTGCTATCATCTTATTTTCCACCCTCTCCTAACAATTGTTTCATAATGCAACTGTGAAGTTTTCCTCGTGATATACCTTTAAAACCTTTTTACTCTCAATCTCCCCTTTAGTGCTGAATTACTTCATAGGTCCCAACATTTGCCCTTTGGTCTAAATTTTATATTCCATTCCTAAAACTTTTCTAAATTCTATATTCCATTCCTAAACTGCCTGATCACTGGTTCAAAACTGAATACTTCCTTACATATGTTATCAGATGAATAATCTTTAACCAAATGTGAAAAATGACACAACAAACTTACCGGCATCTGACACCTTCTGTTAACATTTTGCAGTTTCTCCCACCTGGCATGATTTCATCTTTTGCTATCCACTTCTCTGGAAAGTACTCATAACCTGAAATGATACAAGTATGTTAAAAAATTACAAATTTCATAAGTAATCTGTATTATTCCTAGGATACAAGTCTACACTTTCACAGATGGAGTTACTCTCGCAAGGTGCTCTTTGGCTGTCTTGACTCGAAAACAAAATCCTGTTGCCTAGGCCTATGGCCTATCATGAACTCAGGGGACCTACCCCTGTGGGGGGAGAGTGCTGTCAGTGCACCTCACGTGGTGCCCTGTAGGCATTACTTAAGGGTCTTTGCAGCATCCCTTCGGCCCCTAGCTGCAACCACTTCCATTCCTTTTACTGTACCTCCATTCATATTCTCTTTCTTCCATATGACTTTCCATCCTCTCTAACAATTGTTTCATACTGCAACTGTCAAGTTTTCCTTCTGTTACACCTTTCAAACCTTCTTACTGTCAATTTCCCTATCCGTGCTGAATGACCTTGAGACAAAAACCTTTGCTGTCCGCCACTTTTTTCCGCCCTCAAAATTTTGGGAACCTTAATTCAATAACTATTATTAGTTACTACTTGAAATTTGTTCTGGGTGCTCACCAATGCTTCATTAATACTTCGTGACACTGAACTTGTTATCCTTGGGGCCCTGAAGGCGTTGTGGAACACTTTCAATGAGGTTCCTACAAATCTCCGGCGTGATGCTATCCCAGGCAACACGTATAGCAGCCTTTAATTTGTCCGCTAGAACAACCAATGTTTTGCAAACACTGATTTACATTGGCCCACAGATTCTCAATAGGAGAAAAGTCCAGGGAGTTGGGTGCCAGTTACTTATGAGGCCAATTCCACAGTCAGAAAACCAGTTCAGATTAGCGGGGTCGTGTGGCAACTTTCTCCATCCTGTTGAAAGATGCTTGTGCCTGTTTTCTCAAAAGAGTCCTCCAAATACAGGTTGCGCACGGTGAAATAAATGTGTTGGTTCACGTGTTCATTCTTCTCAAAAACGCTCAGTTCACTAACCCCATTATAACCTACAGGACCCCATACCGTTACCTCTTGAGGAAACTTCTCACGAGGCTGAATGAGCTTGGCGTCAAACTTCTTCACACATGGGCTCCCCCAAACTTGTTGGATTCCCAGATGAACAGTGAAAAGTGGCTTTGTCTATGAATAACACTTTTTTCCATTCATCTACACAACAATGTCCATATTTCTTATAATAAACTTTGTTTCTTCATGTGATCGTCGGCTAATTTGTTCTTTGGCGCCACCACTTTCTCGAACCCTAACTGCTCAGACAAGTAACGCTGAATGGTTCGAACATGTAGCTCTCCTAAGATAACGGGGTTTTCTTCCTTGAATTGGCTGAGAGAGTGAGAAGGACAACAGTCCCCCTGCCTCCTCAATACAGACAGGGACCTCTCAGAAACCAATTGGGGCCTCCTGGGAATATTACCATGGAGGGGTACGTCTGACCCCGCCCGCCGCCCGAAACTTAGCAACAAGGTTCATCACAGTTCTTGGCTTCACACCAGTTTGCTTACTGATTTCAGCTGTTTTCATGCCAACTTTACGGCACTCAATGACACATTCGATCATCATTCGACGCATAACAACCCTAAAGGACACAAAAGAGCACTACATAAAGGGCGCACCATGAAAAAACAAGGTCAGATGCGTTTGGACGGATGAACAATGTTCACTCTAGCCAAGACAATAAGACAAAACCTCCCCCACTTGCTCCACTTAGTGTGTGTGTGTGGGGGTGGTGAAAGGTGCCAGTTAGTAATTTATTGTCTCATAAATTTTTTTCCAACCCGGATATGTGTTGACTTAAAATGACAAAAACCTTTGCCACTTCACCAAGGCAACAAAAGGCGGCAAAGCTCTCTGACTTGGCCATGGGCCTACATTCTAAATTCTATTCAAGTGGCCTACCTCTTTAACTGTGTGAATCGGCCTCTGCGGCCAGTCTAACGTTCTTGCTGGGGACAGATTGACTACCATAAGGGTGCTGAGGAGGGTAAAAGCTACCCTTATGAAAGGGCAGATTTGTATCCTAAGAAAAATACAAATTACTTTTAAGTTGTTCTAATGGGAATACATACCTATGCTTTCATAAATAGACGATCTGTCCCTAATCACCTGGATGGGCAAGCCCCATGAGTAAGATGCCAGTTGGAGGCATTAACTATACAAGTCTTAGGTCTATCTACTACACAAATGCTGGCAAAACATCGTTCTCATCAGTCCTTTGCAGACTTCCTAGTACTAAACTGACTTAGCAAGAATTAACTTTCTGGAATCACCAATTTCAGTGATCACTGACTTTTTATGTAGTGACACGGGAAATGAGTTCACTCCATTCTTGTCCATCTTGTTTATTTTCCACCTGAATTCTCATCTGATCAAGGGTTTCATCTTTCTTAACTGCCTCCTTCCCCTAACATGCCCAAACCATCTACATCTAAGAAATCTCAAAAGAATTTGTCAGCATTTTTTCCAAAGTAGAAAAACAAAATAAAAAATAACATATCAAGAAGCCATCAAGTGGTCAATCCGAACTCAAATATCAACAAGCCATCAAATGGTCAATCTGAACTCAAATATAAAATGTAGGCCAAAGGCCAAGTGCTGGGCCCTATGAGGTCATTCAGCGTGAAAAATACGTAATGTTGAAACGATTGTTGGGAGGGGGGTACAAAGTAAGATGGAGGAAAGAGAATATGAAAAGAGGTATAGTAAAAGGAATGAATGCGATTGCCGCTAGGGGCCAAAGGGATACCACAAAAAGCCTTAAATAATGCCTACAGTGCACCACGTAAGGTACACTGATGTCACTAACTCCCTACAGAGATCAAATGGGTCTGGAAGCCAAACTGCCTTACCTATAATCCTTTTGATCAGGTCACAGTTGAGACCTTCAAAATCAAGCAACTGACGGCGAAAAGTTTTTCGTTCTCTTGAGGTAAGAGTAGAGGTTGACAGTATACACCTGGTTTTCTGGAGAGCAGGAAGAAAAAATCTTATGTTGTTGATTTTTCTTTCAAACACATCATTTCATCTCTTACCTACTTAGAATATATACAAGAATGCTCACTTATTTCAGCTCTTTTCTAAAGCTCAAAATATTCATCTTTGTTTGTCCTTCTGGAATATTACAGATCAGGCACCACATAAAAGTTCAAATATTATCAAAGCTGCTATACCAGTTTTCAAGAGGTTAAACCAGACTAATCAAGACTGAAATGTACTTACAATGTATTTATCTGTGTGCTCATCACCGACAAGGTGGTTCAACATCACGTCTCTCCTTCCGTGAACCGCACAAAGGTTACACTTATAGTATGGCTCCCTGTGCTTAGAATGTTTCCGATACTCTTCAACCATCATCAGTCCTAGAAGAAAAGATTCAAAACTATTTAGTCACACTCCACATGAGTAAGAGAGCACTGCTTGCGATGTGCCCTGGGTAGGAAACTGCGATGCTATTTGCAGTATATCCTCCAACACAGATGCATTGCATTTTGCATGCTATTTGCCATGCATCTGGCCTCTTCTCACATACTTGTCCACCTGTTTAACTTTACCTTGTTGGATTTTCAAATCTCACTGGGTATTCACATAAGATGTGTACAAATGAGAAGCATTAAATAATCACTGACCAGGACGGTTACCAGAATCTGGTCACACTGATTACATTCCAGCCCGAGAAGAACCCTCAAAGGATTCAGGGGTCTGGTTAAACAAATCATTTATAAATAAATAAACACAATTATTACATTTTTGGCTGCACTATCATAATCTACTTTTCCCTTTATTTCGACATGGGCAGGGATCCAAAATACTTTACCATTTACATATAATTCATGGAATGTAAACTTAATTTGCTTTACCAGAGAATTATTTTGGACAACAGTTCTGGAGACCTTCAATAGCACTTCAAGTAATTGAAAATAAATTCTGGTTTTATGTTTTTGATAATAATAAAATTTTCAATTTATTGCCCTGTTCCATTGTGGAACCAGACACATTGTTTGGTAAAGAGCATCAGCTTGTTTTATTTAGTGAAAGGACAGGAAATCCTACGCCTGTTATAGAGATTTGGAACCATCTGTATAAAGTGCATAACAAACAAAATGCACATGAGCAGGGAGTTATCCACTCATGAGGGCCAATGCTTTATGAAAGACTGGCATAAACTAACTGTAATTTTTGTTCTCAATTTCTCTTCTATTGAGTTATACTAATTTAGTAAAACAGAGTTACTTTGAAGTACAAAAACTTCAAAGGTATATAATCTTATACAGTATATTAATATGGTTTGTGGTGGTGTTTCTATACATGTTTTTATATAATGCAATTAAATCACATGCTTTTCTGTTTATACACAGTGAGGAAAAATGTGCAAGAGAAAGGCTTAAAGCACACAAACCTTCCATTTTCTCTACAGGGCCAAATCATCCCAAAGTACTGTTTTGCTTTCTTCATCCATTCCTTTCCCTTGCTTTCTGCATGGCTGAGAGCTCCTACACTCTTCCCTTCAAAAATGTTCAATATTTTTCAATATGCAACATAAAATAAATCCTTTAAGATTCTTATGAGTGACCTGAAATTTGACATGGTAGTTTTGTTATGGATTATAATACCCTGCCCCTTTAACACAGCTTTATGAAAAATAATCCCTCATCATTTCAACTCTTCCTTACGTACAGTCTTACCATGCTTCCTTTTGTATTTTTTTTTTTATACATATTTATCAGACCCTATCCATTTCTGTAAGGATACCGAGCTAAACCAATCATTCTTCCTTTTCATTCTTTTTCTTGTTTATAAAATGGAGAACCACGACCAGCCTTGTCATCTATAACATTACTTGCCAAATTCACTTACTCAGGCCTTGTCTGATAAGAGTATTTTCACTTCTCTACAAGAACAACAGGTTTTCTTTCATCATCGAAGACTAACTTTTACTGAATCTCTGTCCTGACTTCAGTTCACTATAAAAACGTTCATGCTCAGCCTTTTCATACTAAAAACACTTCACCTCTTTTGTATTTACCATGACCAAACAATTTTCAATGTTCTGTAATCTACCCAGCTTCACAGATATATAAAGGATCGACTGGTGTTAGCATCAACACAAAATAAAAAAAAAACCAGGTCTAGTTTAGCCAGGACTAGTGTGGAAAGAATTTCAACATATTTCAGCCTAAGGTTGGCAGTTATAATGTAACACATGAGTTTCTGTTTTGGCATATTTTATCATAACAGGGCAAGACTAAGTCAAAGACATTGAACAGCGAGGCAAGAAGAGACAACAGTGAATGGACAAGTGTTAAGCAGTTGGAGGACCAAAAGAACATTGTTAAGAACCTTGTTACTACTTCAAGTGTGGTGCTCAAAGTACATTGTAGTTTTTAAGGATACAGTAAACCAGTAAACCACCCGTATTCGCGTTCTCACGATCTGCGGACTCACCTGTTCGCAGATTTCTCTGTGGAACATATATACACATTATTCGCAGAAAATTCGCTCATTCGTGGTATTTTCCACTGAGAAATGTTCACTAATTACTGTATTTTCATTATAATTTTCCTGACTAAATGCACTTTTTGTGATAAAACTATTAAAATACTCAAGTATAAGCATTTTTAGTTTTTTTTTTGTGTTTGAACTATCAAAACAGGCAGTTCTAAGTGTTTTTAGGGGGGTTTTAAGTATTCGTGGATTTTAGCTATTCGCGGAGGGTGTGGTACACTTGTCCCGCGAATACAGGGGGTTTACTGGAAACCTAAATTTTATAGACTTACCAAACAATATTTGTGGCTTTACATTACCTTTCTATTTTTCTAGCTACAATAAAATATTCTTATAAGACTGACTACCCATTAAATCTTTCAAAAACCATAAATACCATTTTATTTTACAGATCACAAGAATCTACAGATAAGGATCACTCATACCTGTACTTTCATCTGTCGGTTAATGGACACAAATATATGGCAACTTCTAAAAATCGTACATGGCAAATGATAACTAAAATGAAATTTGTTAAAACTTCCATCTAATTCAATTCAATGATTCTAGTATGTAAACACTAATTACCCATAATGCAAACACCTGTGGGCATACCTAAGGTTGGTACAGAGTGTTGCAGAAGTTGATACTGGAGCATACACGAGCAATATTTGTCAAGGCGGTTTGAGGAATGCCTTCCATGCTTGACAACGGGTTCCCTGCTCAAATTCTGAAAGAGAAGCATAATACACTGCCTATGGATGGCTTGTGTCATGATAATTGCATGATTATGAATACAGTACAGACACTTCCCTACTTATGAACATTCAACTTACAAACATTCAGAGATACAAACAAACGGGATCAGATATTAAAACTGTGTTGGGAGCGCTCCCCTTCGCCACCCGTAAGTTCAAATTTTAATTTGCGCACCTATTCTGTACGTACAGTGTATGTACAGTGTATCGTGACTTAGGATGAAATAACATACAGTTCTGTATTGAATTTACTGTATACCATAGTGTACTTCAATAGGAATGAAGAGTACAGTAACCAACATACGAACAATTCAACATACGAACGGCTGTCGGGAAGAACGTACCTCGTTCATAAGTAGGGTGGTGTCTGTACACAGTTTGGGTAAGCTAGCCCATTGTGACAATGGTCTTGAATACGAACTTTTGCTTGCGAATAGTGTATTTTTTCATGTTTAAAAAATACTTATTGCATACAGAAGTCATGGGTATGTATTTCTTTGAATTCTACCACGCACAAGTTGGCCAAAGCTAAGCTATGCAAACTTACATAAACACAAGTGCATAGAATTGACAAAAACAAGATTATAACCACATTTTTGATGCAGCACATTCCCTGGACCTATTGGTGTGCTTAATGAGGGGTTACTGTACTGATTTTACATAGAACAACACCTCAAGTGCGCATGAGGTGTAACTAAATGGGAATAATGAAAAGATGAAGTCAGCAACTTATGAAGTCTGAATGTTTCTGTTATCTATCAGAAGAGAGAATCTATGAACTAAAACAGAAACTAAAATAGCTTTAAAAAGTAAGATTTTGTTATTATACTTGAAATACCATGCACAACATGGCATTAATATAAATCTCCAACATCCTTACTATGTATTGTATAAAAATAATTTCAAAGAATCAATACATAAAAATCTTTGGTACCTTCTGATGAGTTCCAGAATTGTGGTGTTCCATCATAGCTTTCTCGGATGTCATCTCCTTTTGACAAACCTGGAAAAAGTAGAAAGGTTCAGAAATTCCCACATATTCAAAAATTAAAGTCTTGGTTTTACTCCTAGAAACAGTATCTAGGCATCTTATCTGAGGAGCATGTTGCCTGAAAATCTGAGAAATAAGAATGTGTATTTATCAAAAACTGATATATAAGCTTCCACCTCAAAGAAATAGCAGCAGTGCATGACCACATCCTTTTCAGTTAAGAAGCCTCTGTTCTTGACATTTGTCAAGCACCTGCCCCATGAAGCTTGCCCTATAAGACAGTCCCTAATCTAACTATGAAATCAGTCTTGCCATGAATGCATACCAATAGTTTTTTCTTAGTAGCAGAGAGGCAAAGCCATTAATCACACTAGCACAATGATCAACAAGCTGATGATAAGCCTACTGAAAATTAAACTTGACAAGAAGACATATACGTACTTGACAAAAGAACACCATACGCTTTGAGAAGTCGATCCTGATGACAAACTCTCGACCATACAGGATGTCTAGAATTAAAGGGAGACAAAAAAATTACGCTACAATCAAAAGACAAGACAGGAAGCAACATTATAAGCGTACATACAGTATTACAATAGAAAAAATCAAACTAGTAGAAATCCGCCATCAATAGTTTTTGCTGGATTTTCCCTTTGTGGAGTTGCATGTGAAAGGACTTCCACTTTCAGTGTCTTCTGCTAAATTCCCATCTGGTCCTCGTCTTGATCTGTGCCATTATCCATGAGTTTCTGGGACTTCCATCCAGTCTTTGTCCTGATACTTCCCTATCTGTCACTGTTTAACTAATTGTCAGCAGACAATGACAAACAAATATGCCATATATCAGAGAAAGAGAGAGAGGGAGAGAGTGCAAGGTACCCTCTTCTACATGCTCAAAGCCAACAGACAACTACACACAAATATGCCATATATGAAGTATAGGTTTTGAATAAGTTCCAGTACACATTTCTTAACGTCTATTTCTTTCATAATACCTTGGTAATGTCCGCACGTACAGGCTTAGATCAAATGTTTATAACATTCTAAATATTGTTCGTTTCTTTCATAACATCACAGTACACAATTTGTATTACACAAACACAAACCATTTCGAGATACAGTTAAGTAACCAAACATGACGTAGATGTACGAACATATGTGCACACAATTTCAATCCTGTAATATATGTACACCCCTGTATTTCAGTAACTTGTTTATTAAACCTTTTGGTATAATTTAATGAATGTACTATTATAGTCTTGGTGTAGTGCTGGACTAATGAAGCAGAAACAATAAGTTTGCTAGAGAGTATGGCAAAAGTGGGCTCCAGGTGTCTAAGTGTATTTTGGATATCTTATAAAAGCTTTGAATAATTGTTTTGTAAGACTCATGGAATCATGCACAGGTACCAATTGCATTTATTCTACAACTGACTGGATATGCTGTGTTGACTGCTTTTGATTCAGCATAGCTTCAGGTGAAGGTAGGATTATGCAGGCATACATTTCGAGAGATTATCAATTTTACGTGCTAACACGGAGAAAAACTTTTTATCTCAGAAAGGCATCAGCCCTATGTATTCTGAGCTAATAATGGATTTACTGGGTGTACATTAGGAAAGAGAAAGAGAGCGAGAGTGATTAAATGGAACATTATATAAAAACTTGAATTGCATTACTTACTAACAGCCACCTGGAACATATCTTTCATGTGCAAAGCGTATGCCATATCTGAGAACTTGATCATCACATCTTTGGCCGAGTGCTGGGGATAAAAGAAAGAAAAAAAAAATTCTTGGTATGCAAAAAAAAAAAAAAATGACCAAATACCCTGACTTTAATATGTTCTCCTTTGCAAAGGCCCAAACATAAAAGGCCACACACTTTAATACGTCACACAAAAAGCCAGACATGCAATTCCACTTTGTTAAGTAAGCCACTAGTATGAGCCATCACAAATCATATGCAAATAAAGAGTGAAAAAATGTACAAGTTATAAATTTTTTTTTTCAATGCCTGCAAACAGAAGGGAATAAAGGGGCTGAGCCTTAGCATATGTAAATCATCCCCTCAATAAAAAAAAATCTCTACCACTGCAGTGATTTTGTTCTTTACAACGATACAAACTACAACCATGTTGTGATATAAACTAACAATAATTCACCTGCAGCCTGATAACACTCACCAGGCCACAGTTTCCCCACATTTATTAGCATGGTTTGATGACTGTTTCCACCTACTAGCAAGCTTTGGAAGTATCACTGTACCCATGTTTCCAGTTTCCATTTCTGACAATATTCTGCCCTTTACGATGCAAATGAAGTACCTTCCTTCCTTCTTCAACTGTTCTTTTTCTTATTTCTTTTGGTAAGAGGACAATACGGACAATAGGATGCCCTGAATGTTGGTCTGTGCATTAAAATAAGTTACAGAGTTGCACCAGGATTAAAGCTACCCAAATATCAACAAAATCCTTCAAATTAAATATATCTTTAATACTATAGCTCTGGAGTCAATGAATGTATGTGCTCAATACAGTTTCAAACAAGACTGTTTCAGAAAAAATACATAAGATTAAGCACACAAGAAAAAGTCACATTGCAAGTGGTGGCTTTTCATTCCTACCGATATGTAATTCATTTTACTACTCAAATGATTGTTTCAAATGCTTCAGACATGCTTTTCTTGCAACACTTTTGATTTACAGAGCCCCAAGTGTGGCAATTCGTGGTTATGACCAAGCAACAAGACTTTTTCTTTATTTATTCATTGCACTCAAAGCCACTAAAGTCCATACAATTCCTGTATTGCCCCACAATCATTACAATAATGAGGTTTGTCGGGAGCAAAAAAGTGTACATACCTCATCATACGGTCTTCTGAGGGCCATATTGTCTTGTCAGCAGGTGATCTGAAGGAAAATGTACAAAAATAAATGCTGTTCGTTAGAAAATACAGAAACTGGAATATCCTTCCTCAAACCCAAGTAATTATAATTCTGTATGACACTAATTAAAAAGTCAAACAAGATTTCAGATTTTATTCAGCAACTTTTATGAAAATGAATTTATCACAAAAATTTGAAAAAGTTTAATGATTAATATATAAATTTCCAATTGAAAGCAAATCTAAAATTTATGGAAATACCTAACATCTGAGGCTCAAACAGACAACACAATCAGTTAATTCTGACTGTCAAGAATGTAACTGCCATATGTAGTTCACAGTTTAGAATACTATACATCTAGAAATGAATAACTTTCCTTTTAAGACATCTGCTCAAAGTGTAAAGTTAGCCGACCCAGAGTTTGTGAATGAAGTTAAGACGGAACTGTTTTTTAAGATAATTGGGTATAGCTAATTGTTTATGGTATATCTTGATGCTTCAAATTGCATAGCTGTGATGGGCATGCCATGTTCAGCAAGCTTTTGTTTCTGCATGAGTTATGTGCAAATCACTATCAGTATACAGTCGACCCCTGCCTATTTGCGATTTCACGGACTCACTGATTTGTGGATTTCTCTATGGAACAAACATACACATTATTCTCGGAAAATTCGCCTATTTGCGGGCATTTTTCATGAGAAATATTCGCTAATTACTGTATTTTCATATCATTTTCATGATTAAATGCACTTTTTATGGTAAAACTATTAAAATACTCTGGTATAAGCAATTTTAGAGGGTCGTTTGTCTTTGAACTATCAAAATAGGCAGTTCTAAACATTTTTAGAGGAGTGTCAAGTATTCGCGGATTTTAGCTATTCGCTAAGTTATTATGTTGAAAAAAAAAAAAGTTTCTGACTTTAAAATTAATTTGGCATTGCTGATTTATAGTCTTGCATGAATATCAACCACCGATTTCTTATTTTGAAATGACGAAAAAAGTGTTAAAGAGTCGCGCACACTATTTCTGTGGGTGGCCGCCAGCTTAAAAGCTGATCAAAGACGTAGGATATTTCAATAGAGTTGCGTCCTAACCTAATCTAGGGCGCAACGCTCTGACCTGGACCCCAAAGTGACGCAGTCAGAGAAGAACGTCCTGTCCTGTGCCCAACTGTTCTGCAGGATTACCGAAACAATTTACAAACATATTTATCTCCATCTATGCCGTCCTTAATCAGCCGCTGCATGTAGGCCTACCCAGGTCCCAGGGTTTGCCTACTACTCTTCCCAAAACAGCAATTAGTAACCTAGGTCTAAGCCTGGCTACCTAACATTATCAGAGGTGGCTGACCGTATCTTAGGCCTATTAGATGTGTCTGTTGAACCACAGACAGTTTACTGCGGTCCTACTAGGCCTAGTTAACAGTTTTATAGTTATTTCCACTGCGACGACATTTATGAGACAGAATGCGAGAATTTTACCTACTTTATCATGCAAATAGGCCTATCATCTGATTTTGACTATCAGACCTAGGTCGATGATGGGATACCTAAAAACAATAAAGTAGGCCTATTAGCCTTCTAGGTCTATTATCTACACCCATCCATGAATAAATTCACATTAACAACCGAATATGGAGTTATCATCTTTCACTAACCTATAATAATACAAAAAACGTACAGTCTTACAGACATACTTAGGCTTACAGGCTAATAATATCGTAGCTAGTAGGCCTAGCCTACTAGGCCTAAACAAGCAACGGAGGCCTGGAAGCAAGTGACCGCAGTAAATAAGGAGCCACTAGCCTATACAAATGGGGAGAGGGACCTATGGACCAACTAACTTACGATTTTAAGGCTAGGCCTATCACCATTCATTGGGCTGTAGGCCTAAAACAGTTTTTAAGCGTACGAGATTAGGCCTATTAAAACTGAAGTTTTCTACGATTTTGTTGAAAATATGAGAGATTTCCAAGTAAAGTTCTTTTAAATGAAGGAGAAATCATTCAAATGTGACCGTAAATGGCTAAATAGGCAATTGCAGCCATAGGCCTAGGTCCGACTTGCGCCGAAAGGGCGTATCCTGCTTCAAGCAACTTGAAATAAAAGGCGGTTTTTAATTACTTTTCACGATTGCTGCTGCTTTAAATTCTCCTATTTCCTCGTAGGGGAGTTTATCATAACTCTGTGGCCATTAATATACAAAAATAATACACATTCTTCACACTAATATACACAAAAACAACGACTCTTACCAATCAACTCGACGAACTGACAGATCTGGGGAAGGTTATCTAATAGTAGTAGTAGCAGGAGGGATTTTCCTCTGAAACGGCTCATCCCTTGCTCCCTTTTTTTTTTATTCCTCTTTTGTTTGCGTTTGTTTAAGTTTTTCTGTATCCGTAAAGCCACAATTCTTTTATGAATTCTTCCATATTTTTAATTTCACCCTTCGGCAGCAGATCTGCAAATATAAAAGTATATTAGCTATCAATTCCTCTTTATTTTCCTGATGTTTCAAGTTTTCGTTTTTTTTCCCTGACAGCGCAAACATTTTTGTAGTAGTAGTAGTAGTAGTAGTAGTAGTAGTAGTAGTAATGGTAATAGCAGACGGGATTTGTCACTGAAACTTCTCCCTTGCCTGTTCTATTCATCCTTATCGTTTCTGTAATGCCATATATATTATTTTTTATATAGCTAGTCTTCGTTGTTGGTAGGGTTTGCCTTTGTAACAGCTCCCGATTTCGTTCTTATTTTGTTTGAGCTTGTGATGGTTTCAGTTTAATTTGCTTACGGTTCCATGTGCTTTTGATAAATTCTTTCATAATTTAATTAAATTCATTCTCTAACTAAATCTATGGAAACTAAATAAAGTATTAGCTGAAGTGGAGCTGGAAGAGAAGTCAAATGTAAGTCAGTAAGCAAGAAACTGACTTCTGCATGAAACTTAACTGATCAAATATTGTTGTATGTCTAGAAATAAACTAAGAGGTGCTCAAATTTTCATTTTCTTCACATTGTAAGCATTTGTTTTTTTTACATTTCAATCTTTTTCTGATGCTAGCTCTAACCTATCTAATCTACATCAACTTATTTACATTAATTTTCTATGTTATCTTTCCTGGTTTCTTCTTTTATGCTTTTTTGAATTTCCTACAGACGTTCAATGTTGGATTTTTATTTATCTCCCTTCCACTTAACTTTACGTCTTAACTGTTTATGGTTCCTTTGATTGTTTATTTGTTTTTTCTTTAAGTTGACTTACATTCGTAAATTCTTTGACTGACAAAGCCAAGGCGTTCTTTGTTGTCATACTGGTTCATGGTAATCTCACACAGGAGAATTTCTGTTACTGTTAAGAGTGTGCTGCAGATCAAATAGTTTATTTTTCATACCTGATTAGGCCTAATGTTGCATAACATCAACTACCTAGAGACCAGCTTTGTTCTGTAACTGACTAGGCCTAGCATCGGTAGTAATGCTGCTCAACTAGCGAGCAACTATTCGTCTGTTGATTTAAAGCTAGGTTTATTTTTTCTGCTTACAAACCTGCCTTCCTCTCGTTAATTGTATCGTAGGTAATTAAATGTTTTTGTCTAAATGCATCTTTATTATATTGTTCAAATCGTGCAACATCTTACAGCAAACTGGAGAGAAGAACTCGTATTTATAGCACCATACTGAATTTTTGCCCTATTTCACACATATACAGAATTATATTATTATTTTGGTTTATGAGGATAAATATTATTCCTTTCCCACTTCTGACGCTAACGATAGATGCGATGATATGTATATAAGGTTTCAGAAGCTGTTATGTTGCTTTCAAAAGTTTCTCATTCCAGGTTCTTGAACCGTGCGCCGTCTTGAGGCCGGAAGAAGCAGAGGTAATTTATGACTTCACCACGAGGCCAGTCTCGCATGCATAGCTGGAAAGAAGAAGAAATTATTCCTAGGAAATATGAACTTTAAACGACAAAGAAGGCCTGACAGGGCGACCAGACGCACAAACACAGCACGGTAAAGCGTGAGCAGACTTAAATAATCACCTTTTCGATAGTCTTATCAAATTATTGCACGAAAGAAGACATCAGTTATTAGATAAAAAGGAAAAAAAAAGGTGATCTGGCTAATCTGACGAGCCTAGCTTTTGTAATCTTAAACAGTATTATTATCACGAAGTATATAACTAGATCATCTAGAATCATAATTAATTCTGACATGGATGTCCTTAGATGGAGAGTGAAATGTTACAAGAAAAGCTGAAGAAGTTTTACAAATCCGCAGAAGCTTAGACAGCATGGGTAAAAAGTAATAGTCAGAAAGTATTGTAGCTGGAAGCTTAGCGATGTTGCAAAGAGCCATTAATTTTGCAAACAGTACGCCAAGCAAGGTAGCATGTAGGCAGTAATCTTACGCAATATGATAATCAGGTACAAGGGGTTCATTGTACACAAAAACGGTAAACTCTTATAAAGAAGTAGTCTCATTAAAAGTGGTAAGTATTTGTTTCCAGAACTCGCGAATAAGAGAAGCATTTGCATCTGACAAAATGCTTCTATTTGAGAGTTGTAAAGTCTGAAATATTCGACAACTTTATGAACTGTTGCCCTGGGCCTATGAAATCTATCAAGAGCTTAATAACTAAAGAAGTCTAGTACATACGAAAGGTTTCAGTACAGTAAGTTTTGCGCAAAATAATTTTGACTGATGAAGGGGGTCACAACAGAAATCTCTGTCGACTCTGCAATGGAAGTTCAAGCACTAATTAATGTTGGTCCTAAGACCTGATAAATAAAGAGAGGAGTCAGAACAGTTGCAGAAACAGACTTTGAAGCCAATGACCAAAGGGTCATACTGGCGCCCCAAAGGACAACCGACCAAGTAAGAATTCTCAGCTTTTCACACCACGAGGAAACTCACTAGTTATCATTAGAGCACCCCTCGTCGTTCCACAGGTAACCTTCCTTCTTGCGCATTTCGACGCAGTCTTCCGAGCTGAGGAATCCGTTGTTGGGCTCTCCACTGGCAAATCTGAGCAAAGATAATAAAGACGAATGAAAGGGAAGGTCAGGCACTATGACATGGAAAAGAATTTATATGTTTCAATGAGGAATTTGCAATGGAATCTTACGCCCTGTAACTGGAGGTTTCCCCTGAAGACCAAACAAAGGTTCCTTCTCTGGCTCTGTCATTGTAACCGATCCATGTGTTGTCGCGCAGAAGACCTTCAGAGGAATGGAAAGTGTTATTTAGTTCTAGGTGATTTAGTAAGATGCCCAAAGAGTTAAGAGAGAGAGAGAGAGAGAGAGAAAAAAAGTGAAATATTACAGAGGACAAAAGATGCACAAATTCAATAAAACCTGTGAAAATGCAGGCCAGGATTTCAAAACAAACTATGATCTCTGAGAACACGCAAAGTGCCCGCCTGGTGGCCCTTAAGATTTTAGAGAAGAGTAGGACGTGAAGTATAGGCTACACTTTTTCATTTGCAGTCAGGGTAATTATAGTTGCAAATTTCTTTGTTGAGGAAGTCTACAAGAATTTCTCTCGTGGAATAACTGTCATAGTTACAAGTGAATAACTGGCAACTGTTATTCCAGCGAAGGAAACTTTTCCCGGTTTTATAAGATTTAGGCAAGTTTCATTTGCCCCTCTGCTATAATGCTTTGGAAATTCACGAAGAGTGTTTGAAGTGGCAATATGGTACTTAATGTGACGTAACATTTTATTATTATTTTTATGGGTATGTTATAACTTTCAAGATTAAATTCTGTACTCACTTTTAAGGTAGTTTTGCTCAGCTGACGAGCTGATCGTGACGTAGGAACCACCGATGTTCTTGCAATATTTTTCTCCTGATTCCCAGGAGCCTTTAACCGTAGAGATGCGGTAGCAGGAGTCAGCAAATCTCGACCATCCGTTAGGACACACGAAGACTGGAGCAGGTGTTGTGGTGGTAGTAGTGGTGGAAGTTGTAGTGGTTCTTGTAGTTGTGGTACTAGTGGTAGTAGGTGCAGCTGTGGTACTTGTAGTGGTAGATGCAGCTGTGGTACTTGTGGTGGTAGGTGCAGCTGTGGTAGTTGTAGTCGTAGGTTCATTATCAACAACTGGTACTTTCTGTTCTGAGTTGTTGGCCTCTCCGTTGTTGACGCAGCCTTGGTTGGTTGTTTCTTCAGGTGCCTCTGTCTCTCGGACGCTGGTTGTGGTTGTGTCTCCTTCTGGAGAAGTTGCAGGTTCAGTGACAGCAGATGATACGTTAGTTGCTTTATCTTTGCCTGACCCTGAGTCATCAGAATGATCCTGTGAACTTGTAGTGGTGGTAGGAGTCCCCTCTTCAGGTGTAGCTGTTTCTGAGGTGACCGACAAAGTACTAGTTTTGAGTGAATTGTCATCTTCTATAGTGGAGGCTTCCGAAGTAGTTGTTTTTGTACCTATAATTGTTGTTGATTCAGTTGTTATTCCATTGCTGGTGCTACCTGTTGCTGATGTAATTTCACCATATGAAACTGAAGACCCAGATGGAGATGTGAATTCAGTTGCTGAGACTGAGGATCCTGTTCTGTAGGTTGTTTCAAATTCTGAAATATATTCTCCTGAAGCAGTAGTTATTCCATTGCTGGTGCTACCTGTTGCTGATGTAATTTCACCATATGAAACTGAAGACCCAGATGGAGATGTGAATTCAGTTGCTGAGACTGAGGATCCTGTTCCGTAGGTTGTGTCAAATTCTGAAATATATTCTCCTGAAGCAGTTGTTATTCCATTGCTGGTGCTACCTGTTGCTGATGTAATTTCACCATATGAAACTGAAGACCCAGATGGAGATGTGAATTCAGTTGCTGAGACTGAGGATCCTGTTCTGTAGGTTGTGTCAAATTCTGAAACATATTCTCCTGAAGCAGTAGTTATTCCATTGCTGGTGCTACCTGTTGCTGATGTAATTTCACCATATGAAACTGAAGACCCAGATGGAGATGTGAATTCAGTTGCTGAGACTGAGGATCCTGTTCTGTAGGTTGTTTCAAATTCTGAAATATATTCTCCTGAAGCAGTAGTTATTCCATTGCTGGTGCTACCTGTTGCTGATGTAATTTCACCATATGAAACTGAAGACCCAGATGGAGATGTGAATTCAGTTGCTGAGACTGAGGATCCTGTTCCGTAGGTTGTGTCAAATTCTGAAATATATTCTCCTGAAGCAGTTGTTATTCCATTGCTGGTGCTACCTGTTGCTGATGTAATTTCACCATATGAAACTGAAGACCCAGATGGAGATGTGAATTCAGTTGCTGAGACTGAGGATCCTGTTCTGTAGGTTGTGTCAAATTCTGAAACATATTCTCCTGAAGCAGTAGTTATTCCATTGCTGGTGCTACCTGTTGCTGATGTAATTTCACCATATGAAACTGAAGACCCAGATGGAGATGTGAATTCAGTTGCTGAGACTGAGGATCCTGTTCCGTAGGTTGTGTCAAATTCTGAAATATATTCTCCTGAAGCAGTAGTTATTCCATTGCTGGTGCTACCTGTTGCTGATGTAATTTCACCATATGAAACTGAAGACCCAGATGGAGATGTGAATTCAGTTGCTGAGACTGAGGATCCTGTTCTGTAGGTTGTGTCAAATTCTGAAACATATTCTCCTGAAGCAGTAGTTATTCCATTGCTGGTGCTACCTGTTGCTGATGTAATTTCACCATATGAAACTGAAGACCCAGATGGAGATGTGAATTCAGTTGCTGAGACTGAGGATCCTGTTCCGTAGGTTGTGTCAAATTCTGAAACATATTCTCCTGAAGCAGTAGTTATTCCATTGCTGGTGCTACCTGCTGCTGATGTAATTTCACCATATGAAACTGAAGACCCAGATGGAGATGTGAATTCAGTTGCTGAGACTGAGGATCCTGTTCCGTAGGTTGTGTCAAATTCTGAAACATATTCTCCTGAAGCAGTAGTTATTCCATTGCTGGTGCTACCTGTTGCTGATGTAATTTCACCATATGAAACTGAAGACCCAGATGGAGATGTGAATTCAGTTGCTGAGACTGAGGATCCTGTTCCGTAGGTTGTGTCAAATTCTGAAACATATTCTCCTGAAGCAGTAGTTATTCCATTGCTGGTGCTACCTGTTGCTGATGTAATTTCACCATATGAAACTGAAGACCCAGATTGAGATGTGAATTCAGTTGCTGAGACTGAGGATCCTGTTCCGTAGGTTGTGTCAAATTCTGAAACATATTCTCCCGAAGCAGTAGTTATTCCATTGCTGGTGCTACCTGCTGCTGATGTAATTTCACCATATGAAACTGAAGACCCAGATGGAGATGTGAATTCAGTTGCTGAGACTGAGGATCCTGTTCCGTAGGTTGTGTCAAATTCTGAAACATATTCTCCTGAAGCAGTAGTTATTCCATTGCTGGTGCTACCTGTTGCTGATGTAATTTCACCATATGAAACTGAAGACCCAGATGGAGATGTGAATTCAGTTGCTGAGACTGAGGATCCTGTTCCGTAGGTTGTGTCAAATTCTGAAACATATTCTCCTGAAGCAGTAGTTATTCCATTGTTGGTGCTACCTGTTGCTGATGTAATTTCACCATATGAAACTGAAGACCCAGTTGGAGATGTGAATTCAGTTGCTGAGACTGAGGATCCTGTTCCATAGGTTGTTCCAAATTCTGAAACATATTCTCCAGAAGCAGTAGTTATTCCATTGTTGGTGCTACCTGTTGCTGATGTAATTTCACCATATGAAACTGAAGACCCAGATGGAGATGTGAATTCAGTTGCTGAGACTGAGGATCCTGTTCTGTAGGTTGTGTCAAATTCTGAAATATATTCTCCTGAAGCAGTAGTTATTCCATTGCTGGTGCTACCTGTTGCTGATGTAATTTCACCATATGAAACTGAAGACCCAGATGGAGATGTGAATTCAGTTGCTGAGACTGAGGATCCTGTTCCATAGGTTGTTCCAAATACTGAAACATATTCTCCAGAAGCAGTAGTTATTCCATTGTTGGTGCTACCTGTTGCTGATGTAATTTCACCATATGAAACTGAAGACCCAGATGGAGATGTGAATTCAGTTGCTGAGACTGAGGATCCTGTTCCGTAGGTTGTGTCAAATTCTGAAACATATTCTCCTGAAGCAGTAGTTATTCCATTGCTGGTGCTACCTGTTGCTGATGTAATTTCACCATATGAAACTGAAGACCCAGATGGAGATGTGAATTCAGTTGCCGAGACTGAGGATCCTGTTCCGTAGGTTGTGTCAAATTCTGAAACATATTCTCCAGAAGCAGTAGTTATTCCATTGTTGGTGCTACCTGTTGCTGATGTAATTTCACCATATGAAACTGAAGACCCAGATGGAGATGTGAATTCAGTTGCTGAGACTGAGGATCCTGTTCCGTAGGTTGTTTCAAATCCTGAAATATATTCTCCTGAAGCAGTTGTTATTCCATTGCTGGTGCTACCTGTTGCTGATGTAATTTCACCATATGAAACTGAAGACCCAGATGGAGATGTGAATTCAGTTGCTGAGACTGAGGATCCTGTTCCGTAGGTTGTTTCAAATTCTGAAACATATTCTCCAGAAGCAGTAGTTATTCCATTGCTGGTGCTACCTGTTGCTGATGTAATTTCACCATATGAAACTGAAGACCCAGATGGAGATGTGAATTCAGTTGCTGAGACTGAGGATCCTGTTCCATAGGTTGTGTCAAATTCTGAAATATATTCTCCTGAAGCAGTAGTTATTCCATTGTTGGTGCTACCTGTTGCTGATGTAATTTCACCATATGAAACTGAAGACCCAGATGGAGATGTGAATTCAGTTGCTGAGACTGAGGATCCTGTTCCGTAGGTTGTTTCAACTTCTGAAACATATTCTCCTGAAGCAGTAGTTATTCCATTGCTGGTGCTACCTGTTGCTGATGTAATTTCACCATATGAAACTGAAGACCCAGATGGAGATGTGAATTCAGTTGCTGAGACTGAGGATCCTGTTCCGTAGGTTGTTTCAAATCCTGAAATATATTCTCCCGAAGCAGTTGTTATTCCATTGCTGGTGCTACCTGTTGCTGATGTAATTTCACCATATGAAACTGAAGACCTAGATGGAGATGTGAATTCAGTTGCTGAGACTGAGGATCCTGTTCCGTAGGTTGTTTCAAATCCTGAAATATATTCTCCTGAAGCAGTAGTTATTTCACTGCTGGTGCTACCTGTTGCTGATGTAATTTCACCGTATGAAACTGAAGACCCAGATGGAGATGTGAATTCAGTTGCTGAGACTGAGGATCCTGTTCCGTAGGTTGTTTCAAATTCTGAAACATATTCTCCTGAAGCAGTAGTTATTTCACTGCTGGTGCTACCTGTTGCTGATGTAATTTCACCGTATGAAACTGAAGACCCAGATGGAGATGTGAATTCAGTTGCTGAGACTGATGATCCTGTTCCGTAGGTTGTTTCAAATTCTGAAACATATTCTCCTGAAGCAGTAGTTATTCCATTGCTGGTGCTACCTGTTGCTGATGTAATTTCACCGTATGAAACTGAAGACCCAGATGGAGATGTGAATTCAGTTGCTGAGACTGAGGATCCTGTTCCGTAGGTTGTTCCAAATTCTGAAACATATTCTCCTGAAGCAGTAGTTATTCCATTGCTGGTGCTACCTGTTGCTGATGTAATTTCACCATATGAAACTGAAGACCCAGATGGAGATGTGAATTCAGTTGCTGAGACTGAGGATCCTGTTCCATAGGTTGTTTCAAATTCTGAAACATATTCTCCTGAAGCAGTAGTTATTCCATTGCTGGTGCTACCTGTTGCTGATGTAATTTCACCATATGAAACTGAAGACCCAGATTGAGATGTGAATTCAGTTGCTGAGACTGAGGATCCTGTTCCGTAGGTTGTTTCAAATTCTGAAACATATTCTCCTGAAGCAGTAGTTATTCCATTGCTGGTGCTACCTGTTGCTGATGTAATTTCACCATATGAAACTGAAGACCCAGATTGAGATGTGAATTCAGTTGCTGAGACTGAGGATCCTGTTCCGTATGTTGTTCCAAATTCTGAAACATATTCTCCTGAAGCAGTAGTTATTCCATTGCTGGTGCTACCTGTTGCTGATGTAATTTCACCATATGAAACTGAAGACCCAGATTGAGATGTGAATTCAGTTGCTGAGACTGAGGATCCTGTGGCATATGATTCCTCGGTCCCACTCGTGGAGGAGGTCTGAAGTGTTGCTGGGTACGAATCGCAGATGCCGCTCTCATCTCGAAAGCTTGCTAGGAGATCTTCATCTGTAGGGAACCATTCCTGTTTTAATATTTTGTTCACAGCTTTCCCTCTGGTACTTTCCAAGAGGAATATTGTTAAATGTTTTTAAATCACTGCATCCTTGAAACTGTTAATTAATCACCTACCTGAGACTGATTCGACAAGACTGCATAAGACGCCAGAGTTGGTGTACTGCATTTCCACCATGAGTCCAAATGGCGAGAGTGCAGGTGGCCTCTTGTAGACAGATCCTGCTGACCACGTCTTGAACAGATAGAAATAATGTCACAAATTCACTATCATCTTTTACAAATCTTCAAAAAACTTTCGAATTTTAGGAACACTGAATGGGAATGAGTACTTTTTTCCTATTATACTTTAGAGTAATGTCGTGAGAATAGAGTTTCTGGCTTCTTATAGAGTATAGTGTTGTTAAACTCTGCTAAAAATAAGCCAATCTTTGTAGCAAAGTCCAAGCCATGTAAGTGCACGTTAGTGTCTTTTTGTTATCACGAGTTTATTTGACTCCAAATCTACAAAAATATAGAAAAA
>NC_089794.1:21652602-21692602 GCF_040412425.1 Macrobrachium rosenbergii
TCGTCATTATGTCATAATTATTTAACTTCCCAAACAGCCAATGATATTTGAACTATCATAAAACAGAAAGAATGCTTAAGATAAACATTTATAAAAAATACTCCGTTTTTCTATAAATCATATGCACATCAATGGCCATTTTTGGTCGTATATATAAAATGGCATCAAGCTAGTACAATTTCCCTTGTATTTTAATAATTTCCTTAAATTTTTTTATATTCGTTTATTAATTCTTTTCCAAGCGATCTCTTCTTTCTGCGTTTAATATTACCCTCTGTTACTTTGTTCTAATGAACACCATATTCTTTAGAAGCTTGAATTTCAAGTCAGTGGCCACCGTGGTGGGCTTGTTCCACATGAACAGGATTCAGCTTCTGAATAATAATAATAATAATAATAATAATAATAACAATAATAATAATAATAATAATAATAATAATAATAATAATAATAATAATAATATAGTGTCTTTTCTATCTTCCTTATGATTCGCTTTTCAGGCTCAGCGATGTCAGTCAGCAACTGGCCGATATTCATGTTGGAAAAGGACAGTGCGCGGAATATGGGAAGTCTTTTATTAAAATATCCAATCAGAAATCGTTTGTCTGGATTCAGGTTCTATTTTAGGTACCGTCGACATGTTTCGACCAGCTTGTTGGTCATCCTCTGGACGTGGTTGCAGAAGGTCTGAAGAAACGAGGTGCTCGGGTTGGTATTTATAGGGGGGTCTTGATCGGTGCTGAATTATGATTGGCTGCCTGGGAGAATAGGCTCCGCCGGAGGGCACATGCCCCGGGCAGCCAATCATAATTCAGCACCGATCAAGACCCCCCTATAAATACCAACCCGAGCACCTCTTTTCTTCAGACCTTCTGCAACCATGTCCAGAGGATGACCAACGAGCTGGTCGAAACATGTCGACAGTACCTAAAATAGAACCTGAATCCAGACGAACGATTTCTGATTGGATATTTTAATAAAAGACTTCCCATATTCCGCACACTATCCTTTTCCAACATGAATATTGGCCAGTTGCTGACTAACAACGCTGAGCCTGAAAAGCGAATCATAAGGAAGATAGAAAAGACACTATATAAGATAAATTCGCATAATACAGCCATCCTTTTTAATAAGACCTGTTTAAAAGAGGGTCTACTCCCTTCAAATAATAATAATAATAATAACTGAGATTCGTGGGTCAAGTCCGTGACTTCTCTTTCCCTAACTGCTACCTTTATTTTTTCCCGTCCAAGATACACTTCCGTTTCCTTTTTACTTCATGCATGAACTACATCATCAGGGCTTGCAAAATATGCAAAAAAAAAAAAAATATATATATATATATATAAATAATTATTTTTTACTTGCGTATTTGTAGGGAAAGAGGTAATGGACTAGTCCTACAAATATGTATCCTCCTAAGCATTTTATCTACTAAATTGTATATTAAATTTGGCAGTTTAGGAATTGAAATGGCAAAAGCAAGTCATATCAATAGATATAAAACAATAAATTTTGTTCAGAGTTGCTGTATCAACAATTTTTGAATTATAACGCAGTCCAATTCAAACTGCTGTTGCAAAAGACCACAAAAGATTTTCTCGTCACAAATGGTTATTTTCTATTCTCTTCCAGAACTAAAATTTATACAAATTTTTTAGTAATAAAAATTCAATACCGTATTTTAAAACCCGAAGAGTCTAACATTATCAAGTAACATGTTATTGTCCTAAATATCAAAGTTGTTATACATGTACATTAAAGTAGGGTCTGGTGCGAGGTACAAACCCAAGCTTTTATACTATAATCCTAGGCTTCATATAATAAAACAATTCAGATCTAAAACAGAACCATTAGCATCATTGCCAAAATTTTCCCCTCTACGTATATTATTATCTTGGTAGTTTGCTAAAGCACAGAAGATATAAAATTCTTGGAGTTATCCCCTACTTGCTCGTGACACTTGTCGTAAACTGAACGAAGGTACTCCATTAATACGAACGACAAAGAATTGAACTGGAAGTGGCAACACAAAAAAATGGAAATGCGTAAGATTCTTAGTTGAATATCCCATTAAGGTATTCACTGGGACGAGTAAAGACTGATTTTATTCAGTCATAACTAGAAAGTGAAGCATTTCTTGGAGTGAATTGTACCATATACAGTATACCAATATGCACTGGCTTTGTTATTTATTGCTGTTGCTAAATTGTACTTATACTTTGTGATCCACATTAATTATGGTTACTGTATTACCTCAATACAGAGTCAATTTTAAGAATAGTAAGCTTTTATAGAAAAGCATTCAAGTAGCGCACCATAGGGTCGTACAGGGGTCTTAAATGCTGTAACTCAGCACCAAAGGTGGCTGGAAACTTTGGATAAGGTAAACGCCAGCCATGTTCTTTGAGAAACTTAAGAGCTCCAGATTCATAGGGGAAAATAATAATCCCAGCTCACTCCTATGACTGATGGAGACAAAATACCTGATCTTTGTGACACACACACAGGATTAACTCCCTTCACTGAGCAGCAGGTGGGCAGAATATCCGCAACAAACCAGAACGGTCAGGTAGTCAGATCAAGTATGACCTGATACAAATAATCTGTCCATGTAGGACCTCTGATCAGTTTTATTTCCCCTGATGATAAGGACAGTAGTCCTCATAATGGTTACAGATTTTAAATTTATTCTTAACAATATATCAAGATTTACACTTGAGAAAAATCAGTTTAACCACAATACAGTACTGAGTCAAAACACATCATCATTGTTTATTTACATTTTTTTGTTTGGAAAGCAAAAGTTTGTCATCAAATCCGACTCGATTTTTTGATGCGATAAGATTCCACATTAATTTCAAATATACAATACCTGAAAACATTACAGTCACTTAACACTGCTCCCCATTAATCATGACAAAGACATTTTTTTTCAGGTTTTATTAAAAACAAGGAATAATCTATAAAATACTACAAAATTTTCTTGCAGCACAAAATCTTAAAGATAAAATACTTTAATACAAAAGTATATCAGCTGTAGAGTATGCTGTAAAAATAAGTCAGAGCAAGGTAATCTCTTCAGAATTTACAATATACACTTCCAATAATAACAAAAAAGATGAGAAAGAGATATACAGAAAAAGTCTACTTAATTTTTGAACTCTGGGAGCTTTTACTAAAATACTCCCTGGAACGGCAGCCAATAGGTCAACGAAAATAAATATTCTGAAAACTGTAATTTAGAAGATAATCAGTGGGTTAAGGTTTGCACACTGAGACATGACAAAATGCCCATGATGGAGGATAAAGGAACACCAATGCATGAGACACAGCTGAATGGTTGACCCCTCATTTATAACATTTAGTTTTCACCAGAGAGAAAGCACAACTGAATGTTTGAATCTCATAAAATAGAATTTAGTTTTTATCCCAACAGGAAGGGTAAGACATTATATTACTCTTTCTGGTCATAATTACCCTATGCTTTAGCAAAGATGAACTAACCACTGCTTCACAAATGCCTCCTCATAGCCATTATAGCTTCTACAAGACAGTCTCAATAATGTCTCGTTTAGAAAAGAAAACTTGCTCAAAACTTAGTGACTTATTTTCTTATATCAATGTTTTTGGAGAATTCATAATATGCAATGCTCAAGCAGTTTGAAATATAAATATTTCTCTGTAAAAGATTCCATTTTCTTTCCTCTCACCACAAAACACTTTCTAATTGATCTCAATGTTATTTCTAAGAAGGCCAACCCACACTATTCAGGAGAATTTCTTTTAAGCTGATTAATCTAGTCAAAGGAACAACGAAAAAATGATTACAGGCAGTAACCGGTTCACGACGGGTCTGGCTTACAACGTTCTGAGGTTACGACGCTTTTCAGATATATTCATCAGAAATTATTTCCTGGTTTACGACGCGTCGTACGCCGATCCGACGGAAGAAATATGGCTCCAAAACAGCAGAATAATAAAAATTTGGAGGGTTTTTTGATGAAAAACTCAATAAAAATGCAGTTTACATCGTTTCCAATACACCCAGAGCATTAAAAGTCAGGTTTTCTTAGGATTTTCGACGATTTTCGACGATTTTTCGGTTTACAATGCGGCGTAAGAACAGAACCCCCGTCGTGAACCGGGGACTGCCTGTACTTAGCTTTGAATGGTTCTAAACATTACTCACAGGTAAAAATACAGCACCTGTAACCAAAATTTCAACTGCGGGAGACTGTCAAGGGTTTCACAAGTAAAGCACCAGGGATTACAAATTCCCTCTTACTTCATGCTTTTAAAACAGGCAAATATGAGAGAGAGAGAGAGAGAGAGAGAGAGAGAGAGAGAGAGAGAGAGAGAGAGAGAGAGAGAGAGAGAGAGAGAGAGAGAGAGAGAGAGAGATTCTCTGCCCTGAAAACAAGGTATCTCTGGGCTAACAGAATGAACTTACATTGTTTTAATCATGCTATACGGGAGTTACTTTCCTAAATTTTTGCTTCCACTAACTCAGCTGATTAGGAATAGTCAAAAAGTTTATCTACTGAGTATAAAGGGAAGAGAGGGAGGGGCGAAAGCACCAAGCTGGGGTGGAACTAGGAAAGGGGGCTTTCAAAAAGGCAGAATATTTTGTTAACTTTGGGTCACAAAACGGATTGTGAATAACGTGCTAAGACAGTAAGAAAAGATGACGCAACAAAATGGATGATGTGGAAAGATACTGTTGACAAATAGTAAAAACGAGTACCCCACTAATAAACATAAAAACTTATGAGGCATATGTAAGGTCTGCAGCAGAGACATGGACACCCACATAGAGTGTGGTGGCACTCATGACAAAGTGTGACTACAAAATACTGAGATTCACAGCTAGAGAGCATTGATATATTAAAAATGAGGACATTGCAGAAGGATGTGATGCCCAACAGCAGGAAAATACACTGAGGCCTTGATTAAGATAGGTTGGACACGTGATGAAAATTAGTAAGGAGCAATTGGAAAAGTAACTGATATGGAAAAAGTAGGATGAAGACCTGTAGGAACGCCCACCAAATCAAGAAAAAGAACATATATGAGGACCTGGACGGGATGTAAATTCTGGCAAGATAACTCCTTTCATACCTTGCTCCGTGAAAGGAAAATATGACGTATAAATGCGAATGAAGAGAAGATTCTTGGAGAAACAAACAGTGAATGGTACTAACATCTCTGATACCATCTGGTCTTTCTTTTTTTCACAAGGAATCTGACTCATGCCTTGTTAGGCTACCTAATAATTTACTTGAATCATTTCCCGATTGTTTAAGGAACACCACCACACATCTGCCACAGAGATGCCTTTATGAAAATATTCCATTCCTGCATTAAAATATGTTGGATAATGGCAGGAGCTTATGATATGTCACACCTTAGGACATGAAGCACAATATCCATACCAAAAAATATTTTTAAGTAAGTATATTACCAAAAAAAGGAAAACTCAGATCAGTGTCTTTTCTTACTTGTCCGGCTTCTCAAGACAACCAACCAAAGGTAAACTAGAAAGGAAAGAGGTGATAAGGAAAAACCACAAGTAACCATACTAAACCCTACCAATATTCATCCACGAACCTTCTTAAAAACAAAATAGGTACTCCGGCATAAAGCTGCGTAACCTTGCAAAAAATATTTGGAGATGAAAATTGGAGAGATGAATATCAACTTTGCACCACCTCACGCCATCCATTAATGCTCACCTACACTGTGCACCCTCATTCTCCAATTTGCTAGAAAACTAAAATCTTCCTTCTTCCAGCCTCAACCAAACTAACCAATCTTTGCAATTTGTGGATTTGTCAATCTTGTTTATAGAAATTATATAAAATCATTAAAACCATGTGAGGAGCAGTTGATTTGTATGCCGTCATGTCAGTCACTGACAGTACTGATAATGACGCTTGATGTCCAATGTAAGTTGTTGTACACTTAGCATGAAAAAGAATGATTTTGATAAAGATATCACTTAAAGTCAATAAAGTATTTAATTTGTACATCAAATATCTCAAAGCTATCTGCTATGAGCAAATATATACACTAAGGCACAACTTTTGGCTCATGTGAACGCTGGTGGAAAACAAAAGATATACCAGCAGGCCAGCACTGACGTAACATGTTATCCTGGAGGCCCTTTCTGTCTGCGCAGTGATGCCACAGTGACAAGTCACTTGTGCAATCAGCTTCGTCGGGTGGTGACCGCACTTGGATGCCATTCACACAACGACGACACTTAAATCTGCAAAGGAGCTTACAATGTGAGATTCACACTACACAACATTGACATTAAACTGAAGAACACAAAATTTGAGAAATTGATTATGTTTCATAGACGCAAATATTTCATTTGACTCATTTTCAATTCCTAAACCTAAGCATTAACAAGTGAACTTCTTGCGCAGGAGGCTAAAAGGGAAAAGGTTTGAACAAGAGGAAAGGTGAATTGGCTTGTTTTGAGAGGTTTGGTTATGCTAAAAAATGGAAGATAATCAGCTGGTGAAAATAGTGCAGAACCTGGCGTTGTTGGAAGGACGAAGATCCCCAGTGCTGGAGAGATGACAAAAAAGAAAGTGGAAGGAAATAGAGGTGAGTGATGTGTACGTAGGGAGATTCAAGATCCTGCTTATGAGCCTTGTGTGTAGGTGTAAGTAGCTTCTGGTATTGTGAACATTTTCTGCACAGGGGTTTCATCCCTGACTAAGCAAAACAAAGATCAATGTCACAGTGACTATACAGTTCAACCCTACCTTTGAATTTTAGCTGGACACGAAAATATTACGTGAAAATATTCTCAAGAGATCATTCAAATGGGTTGATTTCCCACTGAACTTGCAACACTTTTAAAGAATAAATCGTTCGTGTGTAACTGAGAATGAGTATCGTCAATTTTAAGTTAAAAGCTCCAGAAAACAGTATAACAGCTGCATGAAAATAAGGTTTCAGTCATTATTTCTAGTCGTGGGCCACAGTACATTCTTAAAAATTCTGCAAACATTCTTGTTACTTGCTTCGTATCCTTTTACTTGTTTTTTTTTTTATTCTCAATTTGTCATGAGAAACACTGGTTGTCCAAAATAATAATAATTATAAAATGGATAATCAGGTTTCTTAGTTCCATATTTTATGAAGACAGCCTGAAATGTTAGACCTCTGTAGGTATTCAACAATGAACACAATTTTCTTGCACAACTTACTTTCACTTTCCAGATCACTACAAACTACCGTTTTTCCAAAAGCAAATTTATTTGTCCTGTTAGGGTCAGATAACCTCTGAAATTATCCTATCAGACTTCTGAGTAAAAATATTAGAAAAACTCTGGAAATATGTGACACAAAACAAAACCCTGGATTTTCAAAAGTAACTTACTTATCATGAGTATCCGATATCGTTTCCAAGTTCAGGGTGAAAAGCTCCCGAAGTTCAGAAACAGAAAAATGTCTGTCGACATCAGTCTCACAATCTACGACACAGCTACTCAACGCCTTCTTGTGGGCCTGACGCTGGAATATTTTCTCTTCGATGCTTCCTGTCTGTAAAAATCTTTTTTTGCATTTTCAAAGAATCTTTTGGGTTGGAAGTTTCCTATACAGTAATACAATAATATTCCCCCAAGGTTTTTCTTTCAACATCTTCCCAAACTACACCACCACAAGCATATCTCTTAATTGCTAAGTTAATGGCATATACATCACTTACTTGAAATATTGCACTGAGAAAACCTTACAATGATAATGATTATATCTTACAATAATCTAACAACAAAAAGGATACAAGGATGTCTACATAAAATATACAAACATGACCCAAATCAACTGCTCACCGACAAAAGCCTGTAAATAAAGCACTTCTTCTTCTGACCATCGCGCCACACTCTTGCCATTGCTTGGTCGTCATTGGCGGGGTTCCAGTCAGGATCGAACATTACTAAACGGTTAGCACCAATGAGATTGAGGCCGCAGCCGCCAGCTTTGCTACTCAACATAAAAAGAAAATCCCCCCCAGCTGGGTCATTGAACTTCTCAACGATCTGAAAATACAGAACGTGAAATAATTACTTATGTTCTACAGCTACTGTACAAACGCATAATTTTACTTGAGTTCAAATTTCTGAAACAGTACATAAGACCCAAGAACTAAGTCATCCGAGAGATTGTAAATATACGCTATAAAGAGGAATGAGTCAATATGTGGTTTAGCCAGACTACTGAAATCCTGTCACTACGTCTCATACATCATCCATACTCTTGGCGAGATGCTTATGTGGATGTAAACAAGAGAAGTGACAGATTTTAAAGTCCTCTGACAGGTTAACAAAACATGCAATTAGTGGGCATTATGAAAGTGAAAGTAAAGAAAAGACTACACTAGTAATATTACTAAAGGGTAATACAAGACTCCAAGTGAATAAGGTAAAGGTAGCAGGTATCTTAAATGATGCTGGTATCCAACATGGATTGGCAACAAGGCCTCTATTTTTACCACATAGAGAATTTTGCCAACTATTTACTTTTCAGCGTTGATGAGTCTGATATTGTGATGTCAGTTTGATCTCCATTAGGAAAAGCAGAGTCACCACTGGCTTTGCCAAGTACTGTGTGTGTGTGTGTGTAACGCTTGAAACAAAACTTAAGAATAAAGTAATCTGAGGTGATGATATATGCAAGTGAACAGTAAAAAATGTTCGTATTACATACAAATCTAAGTACATGGATAAAAACATTTGTGTTAGCAAGAAAATACACAACATTATCAATTTCTCATAAATTAAAACTACTGCTTTATGTGTACATAATATCCTTCACCTTACCTTATTTCGTTTCTTTATGCTCATTGAACCATCAAGTCGAACATATGGGTAACTTCTAAGAGCAGCTAAATCTTGGAAAAGGTCGAGGGTTTGTGTATAATTCGATATGAGAACCACCTTATCATCTGTTGAACTCCGGATCAGCGCCAGTAAAGTGTCTAGTACAACTAGCTTCCCAGACAATTCGGGGCATAATCTCCTGTAATACAGCAAAACAGTACATAAAGTTACATGCAATATTCAAAATGTCTGAAGCAATATACTACATAAAATTATATAAAATATTCAAAACGTTTAAAACTGCTGTAATAATGTTTTACAAAATACACATGTCTGACCTATGAGAGTTGAGGATTTTGACTCAGTTGTCTGGTTAAACTACTTCATAAATAACAGTCTACAAATGCACAGCTTCTTTTACATTCCCACTAGTCTCTTTCTACTTTTCTGTCCAACTTCTTTAACTTCATCTTGTTCCATTTCCAATTCTCACTTAAAAACTATCCCTTCACCTGAGCCCTGTGAGAGATGAGTATCAATAACTTCAATAAGCTTAATTCTTGCTTGAATTTGCTTATAACTGCTATTAACTTGCTTAAACAATTTAGCTCTTACTTGAATTTGCTTTACCTTGCTTCAATAAGCTTGGCTCAGGCTTCAGTCTGCTTGAACATGCTGTACTAGACTGTTTGATTCAGTGGTCTTTCTGAAGTTAATTTTCAATAACCCATTCAGTCTAATGAGCTATACTTATTTCATATAAAGAACTGATTGTTTTCTAAATGCCATTTCCACCAGAGTCAACTGGCCAGCAATCCCAACATTTGTAGAGCAATGGTTTCATCAAAGCATAAATAAACAAATGTGTAGAGGGAGCATCAATTCTAAACACAAACTTTTTTCCCTTTACTCACTTTGGGCTGTGGCCTGGAGGATACAGGTCGTACAGCTCCTTGTATCCAGGTTCACCAGCTTTTGCCTTCTCCCAAAGCAGATCTGGATGGTTGCAAAGCTTTTTCATGCTTGTTATAGCTGCCAGCGCTGTGTTGCCCAGTCGGCCGTTTCCGTCTGTCAAGGATATAATTGTGGAATGAAGAACACTAAACAAAAACGCTAAACAAAATTAGCTAAATGAAACTGAACCGCACATTCTATATTAATTCTATGTTTAAGTTTCTGTCGTGCCTCATCCTTGTTAGTATGTACTGAGTTTTCTAATGAATATTTCACTGACACTAGAAAATGATCACATACTTTAGTCAATTTTATAATAAATATACCCAAAGGTTTGTTGAACTTAAAGCAACACTAGCGGACAATATCTATATTGTGTCCTGCATTGCACTAACTAATATAGAAACATCTGCTGAGGACTTTTGGCAAAAAATAAGAGGAAAATAAGGACACTTACCTGATATTTGTTTTTTGACAGCAGACGAGTTCATGAATTTTGTGTACATCTCTTGTTGAAGGGATGTAAGTGGACAGCAAACGACGTGTTCTATTTTTACGGGCAAATACTTAGACAGAATATCATTGGTACGGCGTATGATGCATCTGAAAATAACACTGACATTAAGCAACTGAAATAAACTGTTTCCAAATGTCACTTCATAATATGCTTGAATACTCAACCACCCTGTCTAAATCTTTCTCAGTGGTCTTGTTTAAGTTTTTATTAATAATGTTAAACCTTTAATTCAGCTAAAATTTAAAGCAACCCTGAAACCTTACATCATAATCTCCTCAAAATGGATACTTTTGAAGTTAGAGGAAATAACTTCTGTAACCAAAACCAAAGTAAACAAGTAATTCTAAAGGTTATAAAGTTTACCTAAAAGTTTTCTGTTCCATAAACACCGACCAAAATGAAAATATAATTCTTATAACTATTAACCTGGATTAAAAAGTGCATTTTAATAAGAAGTATGATTTGCCAAATAATTCTAGATGATGGTATATAGGTATGCCATGAAAATGACTCAGAACTGTGAACTAACCTGTTGACTATTCCAATTAACTCTTCGAGTTTTTGTTTACCAATTTCATGATCTTTCTCCGATGCTTCTGAGTCTCTGCTTCTTAATATTGGTCTCTCAAACTGTCGTCGGAACTCCTTTGCTGTTCCCAGAATTCCAGCATTTACAAAATGTACGAGAGAAAAATATTCAAGCAAGTCGTTTTGAATAGGTGTTCCTGAAATCAAGATGCGGCGTTTTGCTTTCAAGTCCATGAGAGCTTGGTATGTCTGATTCTCGCAATTCTTTAACCGATGGCCCTGAAATGAAAAGGGTCTACTGAAAAGCTTGGAAAAATAAATTAGATACGAATTACAGCTTCAAGATTTTACATCAACATTTAACAACAAAGAAAAGAGTTTTGTTTATCCTCACTCACTTAAAAGAATATTTTTTTTTACAATTAAATTTTGCAAAATCAGAAAAAACACATTATCTGGCTAATCCCAAGTCAATAAAAAAAAATGGCAGCAATGTTCTCAAGCTAGGAGAGGGCTGAATCAATTGGCACAATATTTACGAGAATTTTGGGCAGGTGCCACTTGAGTAATCATGTGTATGCATTTGTCAGCATCCAAAAATCACAGTACGGATACCTGCCGAGCCATACTCTGATTTCTTTTGGTACCCTGTTGAGTAATGCAAAAGAATCTTTGGATGACTGAATGTGAAGTCAAGATCTAGTGTATTTTGAACACTTTCCCAACCACCCTGACCTTTGGTATGCAATGCCAACTCTTGTAACTTTTATTTGGCCGAATGACAAGCTATCTCTTCAGCTGAATGAAATTTAAACATGAAAAATCTAATATATATCAGCACTAACAAAGTGTATTGTTAAATAAAAAAAGTTTTGAAACAATAACATGCAAGTAAAATTCATCAACACTATCCGCTGTTTTAGATGATTTTTAAGACTAGAGAATGCCTTACCTAAGACTGACATAAATACTTTCATCAATATACACGCTGGTTCAGACATTAGATGAACAGAGGAGAAAACCATTTAATCTTAAATCCATTCCAACAAAGCAAAATGATTGTACTTTCACAGTATACAGCATTGACCTTAAAACCTAAAGTTGCAAACGGTACTTACCTCATCGCAAATAACGAGGCCAACTTCGCTTCTATGTAAAACGTGGGCATGTAAACGAAACGTTTCATACGAAATTATCAAGACTTGGTCAACTGCTCTTCTTCCATTTGTTGTCAGGAAACCTGTCAAGTTTTTGTCAATTTCTGCTTTAGTTCCAGAATCAATGGTCAAACAATTAAGAGCCCCTTTTAGCCATTTGTTGATTTCATTGTACCAATTCTGCAATACAAAACAATATTTTTAGTCCTACTTGGCATCTCTGTTGTAAAAACATCACATAAGCATTTGATTTCTTCTGGCAGTCAGTATAACAAGTTAGTTATAATTGATTTGTTTAACCAGACCTCTGAACCCTTTTAGGGTTCTTCTCGGGCTGGGAAAAAAGTTACATGTTTCATAGTTTTCTGCAGGCACTGATTACCTCAGATGGAACTGGAATAAGAAATTTACGCCAATGGCCAAGTGCTGGGCCCTATGAGGTCATTCAGACCTGAAAATAATGCTGAAACAATTGTTAGGAGAGGGTGGAAAGTAAGATGGAAGAAAGAGAATATGAACAGAGTTATAGTAAATATGAATAGAGTTATAGTAAAGGGAATGAAAGGGTTGCAGCTGAGGCCTGAAGGGATGCTGTTAAGAACCTTAGATAATGCATACAGTGACCCATGTGAGGTGCACTGGTGGCACTATCCCCCTAAAGGAATAACCTCAGATGAAATCAACAATGAAAATACTATAAAGAACCTTAAATCAGACACATTCCATCTACGCAACTGAAGCTACATGCCTTGACTAAACTGGACGGAGAAACCACAATGACTTTTTCAATAGTGGGTTTGCAATTAGCCCCCTGCCTTAGTAGTGTCCACATTAATGTGATGCACTGTAAGGTTTTTCCCAGACCCATTTCATCTGCCATAATACAGCCAAAGTTTTCTTCAATCTGGTTTCCTATGACGCAGTCGTACATAAATTTCACGCCCTGAAAAAAGGAGAAAAGCTAAGGTCAGGGTTTCAGTATGAATCTCATATTCAAAATGTTGATGATTCCTTACTTTACAAAGCAAACTCCTTTTGTAAGTAAGGTGGACATCAATGCGCAGTTTTCAAGAATGTATGTATGGTATATCACATCCTTATTACATAAATACACGTGATTATGATGCGTACCTCGCGCTGATGAGGACGTAATATCTTTGAAAGCATTGGATCTACCACAACTGCCACTGGGAGTGTATCCCTGCAATTAAATATTATTAATCCGTAAATGTGTCCCCAATGTACATACTTAGTACACATAAAACTCTCAGTTATTTGCATTTTCCTTTAAAAAAAAAAATCTTCTTTTACTTAAGCTATCCAGCCAGAGCTGAGAGGGTAAAGCATTATGTCACATAGCCATGGCTGCCTAAGAGAACCGAAGGGGCTACAGCAATGAAACCATTTAAATCAGAGGTCTTTGTGTTCATATCACCAAAGCCAGTGCCTTGGATAACCATACACTTTCAGTCTAAAGTGATGCCTGTGTACATACTGTAAATTTATTGGTAAGAAAGATTCTCTAATTCTCAGTAGTAAAGGAGACCTCTTCCATCAGGTTAACAATCCTTAATCTTTATAAAAGGTACTAACAAATATATTTACATACATACATTATATCTATCTACCTGTCGATATACATTTCGCTACGCCAGTCAAAACAGTAGCTTGGGGCGAGATATAAATGTGGACTTATTCTCATAAGAATTTTTTTCTATCTTCTCAATTCAAGAAGCTCAGATATAAAACGGACTAACACCTGATAAGATGGACACCACAGGTAGAGACAACAGCTTTACTCTGCATAGCAAAATAAAACACCCATTTAGTACAACAGAAACCAATCACTGAACTTATTTACTTTCTCCCTCTGCAACTATCAAAATGAGAAAAAAGTGTCAGAACTGTACTGATAAAACTCGTGAAAATACTTACGCGTTTACGGATAACTTTTCGTGAGCTGACAACTCCGGAGGACGATACAAAACTAGGGCATCTGGCTCGTCAGGGTCATGAAGCGATCTTCTAATGCCATCCCTTCGTATGCCCAGTGAAACAGGTCTTTTACTGATGTAATTGGGTATTGGAATCTTGAATGGCTTTGCCAAAATTTTCCTGATAAGATCCTCCTGTTAAGAATAAAATATGGCTATATATTCATTACAACAAACTTCCAATATGCATTTAGCAGTACCTTTGCTCTTCTGCACAGTAAAATTGTTAATTAGCAATATTAAACATGCCTTTTTATTTTTGTCATCATAAAAATGAAAAGGGCACGATAGCACATTGTATAACACTTTCTACAGACTCTGGGAATTGTGGCTTGAAACATATAACTGTTGGTATAAAAAAAAAAAATACAGTACAACAGTACTGTACAGTAAATTTCTTATTTGTTTAGTTTTATGTCAAACAACTATGAATCCACCTTAGTTTGATGAGTCTTGTAAACGGGCATACCATAATAAGCAGATTTAATTCAATATCTCACTCAGCTGAACTACAACCACGACAAGATTGCTGAAAGTTACTGATCTTGCAATAAGTAACCTGGAGGTTAAGAGGAAGACGATGACTCACATGTGATGTAACTGAGGACGAATTCTGGCTGTTACCCAGCGGAGAGAGGGGCGCTCGATACAACAAGGATACACTTGTGTCTAGTTCACTGCTTTGCTTCCTTTTCTTTGAGTTACCATTCGTAAGGTCTCCATTTCTCCTAAGTGAAGGTTCACCTTCCAAGCTCCTCTTAAGGAGCTGGCTTGGAGCTTGACTTCGCCTCTGTGAGAATAATTAATATTTACAGTACTGCATATACAGACACCACCCTACTTACAAACACTCAGATATGAACAAACAGGATTGCAAATTAAAACTGTGTTCAGACCGCTCCCCTCTGCCACCCGTAAGTTCAAATTTTGTTCTGCGTGCCTATTCTGTACATACAGTGCTGCACTGTATGTACAGTGTATTGTGTTTTAGGATGAAAAAACGTTCAGTACTGCATTGACTTTTATTATATACTGTAGTACCTAAATAGGCATGATGAGTATGGTAACCTACTTATGAACAATTCAACAAACAAGCGGCTTTCCTGAACGTAGCTCGTTCGTAAATAGGGTGGCGTCTGTACACAGTAATTTTTAGCAATTTATGAACTATAAAAATAATTTTGTAATTTTTAGCAATTTATGAACCACAAAAATCATTCATCATAAAATACGGAAATAAACTTATGCCTACACTGAAAGGACATTTAAATGTATACAACAAAACACTGCATGAGATACTGGGATAGAAATGCTATACAATTAAGTAGTACTGTATCATTGACTTTCATCAATGAATGTGTTAACATGCTTATTGAAACATAACACCACATGAATCAAATACAATGACAACAAAGATATTTATATGGTTGTTTTAATTTACTAGGGCTGAAATGTTATAATATTAAACATTAATTCAAGAAGTTACAATTTATCTAAAAGACGATTTTTCCTCTACAAGATGTCTATATAAAATATCACTCCCTAAAGAGTCAAGATTTTCAGTTTTATCATTAATAAAACTTTCTGTTGCAAAAGTAACGGAACAAAACACCTTACCATAATGGAGGGGACGGAAGGCCTGTTAAGGTGTGTCTATCCCATAATGATTTCGAGTGCACTAATCAACATCAGTGCCTGGACTTCTGGAAGTTCCTCATTCTGGTTAATCTGAAATGAAGTTCAGTTCCTCATTCTGGTTAATCTGAAATGAAGTTAAGTTCCTCATTCTGGTTAATCTGAAATGAAGTTAAGTTCCTCATTCTGGTTAATCTGAAATGAAGTTAAGTTCCTCATTCTGGTTAATCTGAAATGAAGTTAAGTTCCTCATTCTGGTTAATCTGAAATGAAGTTAAGTTCCGCATTCTGGTTAATCTGAAATGAAGTTAAGTTCCTCATTCCGGTTAATATGAAATGAAGTTAAGTCCCGCATTCTGGTTAATCTGAAATGAAGTTCAGTTCCTCATTCTGGTTAATCTGAAATGAAGTTAAGTTCCTCATTCTGGTTAATCTGAAATGAAGTTAAGTTCCTCATTGTGGTTAATCTGAAATGAAGTTCAGTTCCTCATTCTGGTTAATCTGAAATGAAGTTAAGTTCCTCATTCTGGTTAATCTGAAATGAAGTTGCATAATCTAAGACACCTTTAAAGTAAAGTAAATTGGAGTACACTTTGCTTTTCAAAAGAACCCCGGTCGTTTTGGCCGTAAGTCATTCAGGCCGTAACATCCAAACTGGCAAACGACTGAAATGGTTGTATACAATAATTTGATCCCCGAAGGGCTAGTACTTAACACGGTGACCCAAGGAGCTTCTGCCATGTCTTAAGACCCAATTGATCGCGTAGTCTAATGCACAAACCTTGGAATGGGCTTACGTATTGGTTAAAAATTCAATAATACCGATTTAGCGTACATTGCCCTGGTTAGGTTTGGGGGGGGGGTTCAAAAGGTCATGTCATGTAGCGTACATCCCTGGTTAGGTTTCGGGGGTTTCAAAAGGTCATGTCATGTAGCCCAGGGCAGCCGATAATGGGGGTATAGCGTCTTAGGTTAGCCTAGATTAGGTTAGGATGCAGGCTTATATTCAAGTGACCCAAAAACCGAGGTTTTGAGGTTTTATTCCCATATTGTGTTCGCGACTGCTCCCATGAATCCTAGCCTAGGCCCTAGGCCATGTATAAACCTAGGCCTATTGGCCTTGTTGAACAATTGGGACGTAACCTACGGAAATGCTGTTAAAATTCGTGAAAATTGCCTAACAGAAATTTTAAAATTTGCGAAATTACATGAAAAAAATTAAAATTCGTGAACATCACACAATAAAAACTTAAAATTCGCGAACATTACACAATAAAAACTTAAAATTCGTGAACATTACACAATAAAAACTTAAAATTCACGAACATTATACAATAAAAGCTTAAAATTCGCGAACATTATACAATAAAAAGTTAAAATTCGTGAACATTACACAATAAAAACTTAAAATTCGCAAACATTACACAATAAAAACTTAAAATTCGTGAAAGTTACCTAGGCTATAAAAACCTTTTAAAAATCGAGAAAATTACGTGAAAAAGCTCTCAAAATTCGTAAAAATCACCTTAAAAAAACTCGAAATGTGAAAATGACCTCAGAAACACTTTTCAGAATCGTGAGAATTACATAAAAAACTGTATAAATTTCGTGGAAACTACATAAATAAATTTCGTGGAAACTACATAAATAACCTTATCAGAAATAGTCTCTTTCCAAAATCAGGAACCATCACAAATTTTACAATAAAATTTTGGAGAAACAAAATTCGCTAACCTACGTTGTTGGCTCAGCCACTTGATCGAAACAGCCCAGTTTTAGGACTAATATTTCGCGGGAATTTTAATTAAAAACCTAAATTAAAAAGAGAGAAAGAAGAGAATAACTCCAAATCTATCATAAAAATTAAAAACAACATCAAAATTCCTTACGAGTTCCAATCAAACACAACAAATCCGAAGGTTATGTCAGTCGGAAATAGTCAAAATATTGGCGGCAAATAAGTGTGAGGATGTTTTTAAGGATCGGAAACGAATTGTGTCTATTAAATAGTTTTTAATTCTCTTTAATATTTTTTAAACTCTTTTTAAAGTTTTAAAACGATGCTCTTTTTTTTCATAGAGTCCGGACTCTATGATGGGTCTGTTTATGTTTTGTAAACAGGGCGGTTGAATTAATATTTGTATACTGTCTGATTCTTTAATTTCCCTAATCAATTTTCTAAGACTAAGTTTTATATATATATATATATATATATATATATATATATATATATATATATATATATATATATATATATATATATATATATATGTATATCTGATGAAGTTTTGAGGCGGAAATAGAATAAACAGTCTTTTACATGCGATGAACTGAAATTTGTATACAATCCGATTCTTACATTTAATTTTTCCCTAATCAATTTCACCAGTCAATATATATATATATATATATATATATATATATATATATATATATATATATATATATATATTGTATATCTGATACAGTTCTGAGGCGGATGGGAATAGGATAAAGTCTTTCACCTGCGATGAATTGAAATTGTATACAATCAGATTCTTATGTTTAATTTTTTCCCCTAATGATTTTTCACAGTTTATATATATATATATATATATATATATATATATATATATACATACATACATAATTATATTTAATACAGTTTTGAGGAAGATGAAAACAGAGTCATTCACCTGCGGATGAATTGAAATTTGTATACAGTCCGTTTGATTCTGTGACATAATTTTTCCTACAATTATTTTTCCAGTCATTTTAATTATCGTAATTAGCTTAAGCTTATACGGTGATCAGATCTTGAGTGATAGTAGAATAGAATAGTAAAAGACTTAGTAAATATTGCCAGCAGTCTTAATTTGATAAATCAATATATATATATATATATATATATATATATATATATATATATATATATATATATATATATATATATATATATATATATAATCAGTTTTTCCAAGTACTAACTCGGTTTCTAAGTGACCGGCCCCACCCCACAGAAGAGGGTAGTAAATGTAGGCTGGATTTTCCTTTGAAACGGCTCCCTTGATCGTTCTGTAGTAGCTGTTATTGATATAAGTTTGAGGTTAAAATAATTCCAGAATATGCGTTATAAAAACCAACACTGCAAGCAGGAAAGGCTTCTAGCAACATAATTGCAACCAAACTTTCGGCCTTGGAGGTACTTCAGAAGGCTTAACGATTCCAAATTTTAGAACGGATTAGGGAAACTTTTACGTCTCCCTAAGACTTAAACAAACTTCGTTTCCAAGTTTATTTACTTATATTTAAACACTTTTTTATATAAGAAATGTAATTATAGTGAATATTACTAAACACAACCATACAAAAGACAAGTAAATAAAAAAATAAAATATTACTACGAGTACAATTCACATTACTAAGTAGGCGAAAATGCAGAATTTCCTAATTTAGCTTTGATTTTTGTTTTTGTACGTGTAATTGTTATTATATGACACTTAATTGCACTGTTTTTTCCAGTATCTGTGGCTTGGGTATAAAATAGATAAGAAAAAGACATGAATATGATACGCAATGATGTTAAACCCAGCAATGTGAAATGTATGCTTAACCGTTTTAATTGTATGTGATGAAAACGGCATTAAGAAACATTGTTTTCTCTCTCTCTCTCTCTCTCTCTCTCTCTCTCTCTCTCTCTCTCTCTCTCTCTCTCTCTCTCATAGATAATCTTACACGCAATCTCCAAAGATTTTACATTTTACGAACAAGCTGACTCATCGTACACAAACAAAACCTCCGCCATTACAGTTAATATTTTGTTATCGTGTAGTCCTTAAATAAAATACTCAGAAACGTCACATCCAAGGCAGGATGTAAATCTCTCAGTAAAGGAGAAATGTCTGAGTCCCCCCCTCCCCTCAAAAGAGGGACGGGTGAATTTAGTCCCCAGTAAAATGTCCAGCTGGACTAAACCATTCGCGGGAAGGGGCTTGTGATTCATACCTCACCGGATTTATGGCTCCGAGTCTTTTCTTAAATCCCGGGGAATCATGACTCTGGTAATGGATGGAGTCCAAGAACGGCTGTTGTACCAGGTTTACAACCGACCGAACGACGGAGCTGGCAGCGGTGCAAGAAGGTAGTCGTATTCAACTCAGAGCTGAAACGAAGAAGAAGAAGAAGAAGAAGAAGAAGAAGAAGAAGAAGAAGAAGAAGAAGAAGAAGAAGAAGAAGAAGAAGAAGAAGAAGAAGGGAAAGAAAGGTCTTGTCAAAGTGCATCGTAGCGTGGAGCGAAGGAAAACGAAAGTGATCTGACCTGCCTTGGCAGATGTCGGAAATGATCCCCCTTTTTTTTTTTTTTTACTTTTAAATCTCAGGTGTAACGGCCGTTTGGAGTTATGGCGTTCGAAAAGAGTTTTTTCATTTCCAAAAGAACATTATGTATATATATATACTATATATATATATATATATATATATATATATATATATATATATATATATATATATATATATATATATATATATATATATATATATATATATATATATATATATATATATATATATAATTTTGGTGAGGAAGAATATTGGCCAGGCTAAGTACAAACATTTAATTCTCCAATTTTCAAGGTTAAATGACCTAGGACTGACATCAAATAAATCGATAAATTGGGAAGAAAGTGAGAGACGAATGGGAAGAAAGTGAGAGAAGAATGGGAAAGAAGTGAGAGAAAACTGGGAAGGAAAGCGAGGGATTAATTGGAAAGAAAGGGACAGTAAAATGGGAAGAAAGTGAGAGGGGAAAATGGGAAGAAAAGTGAGAGAAGAAAGAGCAAGAAAGTGAAGGAAAAATGGAGGAAGAAATGTAAACTAAAAATAGGAAGAAAAGTGAGAGGAGATGGGAAGAAAAGTGAGCGAAAACTGGGAAGAAAAGTGAGAGTGAAAATGGGAAGAAAAGTGAGAGAAAACGGGAAGAAAAGTGAGAGGAAATTGGAAGAAAAGTGAGAGAAAATGGGAAGAATAGTGAAAAAATGAGAAGAAAAGTAAGATAAAAATGGGAAGAGAAGTGAGAGGAAAAAATGGGAAGAAAAGTGAGAGACAAAATAAAAAGAAAAGTGAGAAAAAATTGTGAGAAAGTGAGAGAAAAATAGAAAGGAAAGTGAGAGAAAAATATGAAGAAAAGTGAGAGACAAAATGGGAAGAAAAGTGAGAGAAAAATGAGAAGAAACGTGAGAGATAAAATGGGAAGAAAGTGAGAGAAAAAGGGAAGAAAAGTGAAAAAACTGAACAAAACTGGGAGAAAATGGGAAGAGAAGTGAGAGAAATGGGAAGGAAAATGAGAGATAAATGGGAAGAAAAGTGAAAGAAAGAAGTGGGAGACAGTGAGAGAAAAATGGGAAGAAATGTGGTATGAAAACTGGAGGAAAAGTGAGAGGAAAATAAGAAGAAAAGTGAGAGAAAAATATGAAGAAAAGTGAGAGATAAAGTGGGAAGAAAATTGAGAGATAAAATGGGAAGAAAATTGAGAGAAAAAGGGGAAGAACAGTGAGAGATAAAATGGGAAGAAAGTGAGAGAAAACGAGAAGAAAGGTAAGTGAACAAAACTGAGAGAAAATGGGAAGAAGAGTGAGAGAAAGAAGGGAAGAAAAGTGAGAGAAGAGAGAAGACAAGGCAACGAGCGAGCAGTCTTTTCCACCGCCCCAGCATTAGGGAAAACGACCCGGTACAATGAACCTTAAGAGACCCAGTAATCAATCATCCCTGACTCTCATTTTCCTATTTTCCTGTCTCTCCTTCTTCTTCTTCTTCTTCTTCTTCTTCTTCTTCTTCTTGACAGCCGTGAACCGTATTCTTACCAGTTTGTTTCTTGTTATGGGTCTTAAGTGTATTCAAAACAAAAACAAGTAAAAAATGCTCTGAAGTTTCTTCGGCGCAATCGAGTTTTCTGTACAGCAGATAATGCTTTATGAAACTCTCAGCCTCAGCCCATGAAACTCTCATCCTCGACCCATGAACATTTCAGCCACGGCCCGGTGATGGCCTGTGTTGTTGGCACCCATGGCGGTGCCAGACGCACGAGCATGGCTAACTCAAACCTCAAATAAAATAAAAACTACTGAGGCTAGAGGGCTGCAATTTGGTATGTTTGAAGATTGGAGGGTGGATGATCAACATACCAATTTGCAGCCTTCTAGCCTCAGTAGTTTTTAAGATCTGAGGGCGGAGAGAAAAAGTGCAGACGGACAGACAAATCCATCTCAACAGTTTTCTTTTACAGAAAACTAAAAAACCTTCTTATGTTTGTAGTAAATGAATTATGAATGAAAATGAAAAAATTTGCTCCAGCCAAATCCACTGAATGAATGAATTTATTTTTTAGGATAAAGTCAGCTTTATGCCTATGGTAGGCCTACGAGAATGAGAAATTGTTAAAGGGTGTGGACCTCTGACCTCAGCCCAACCAAGTAAGACGATAGGGTCGGGTTCTTTTCCTGCACTGTTTAATTTGTGGAATCCTGAAAAAAAATATGTAAAACTAAAATATTTATTGAGAAGTTTTCCTTTTCACACCTCAGATCCATGAAGTAATTTTCTTTGAGAGAGAGAGAGAGAGAGAGAGAGAGAGAGAGAGAGAGAGAGAGAGAGAGAGAGAGCGCAAGCGCGTCACGAATTTGTTAGAAAGATTCAACAGGCGTATGGAAAAACACAATCTCTCTTTCCTAGAATATCTTCTAATGTCTAACTTGCGCACCAAATACAGATTAGAGAGAGAGAGAGAGAGAGAGAAAGAGAGAGAGAGAGAGAGAGAGAAGCTTTTCACAGATAAGTCAGAAAGATTAAGCAGACGTATGTAAAACATAATCTTTCTTTCCTATTATAACTGTAACATCTACTGTATATTGTTTCCTAAACACAGAATCCTATCTTTAATATCTGTATTCTTCATTAGACACAGAATATCTCTAATATCTGTATTCTTTACTAAATACAGAATATCTTTAATATCCATATTCTGTACTAAATCCAGAATATCTTTAATATCTATATTCCGTACTAAATCCAGAATATTTTTAATATCTATATTCTGTACTAAATGCAGAATATCTTTCATACCTCTATTCTTCACTAGACACAGAATGCGGCCCCCCCCCCAAACAGAAGGCACCCAGCTCAAACGAGTTGTCCCAAATCTTGCAAACATGAGGACCATTAGCCTGAAAGCTAGGTCCTAGACTAAAGTTCCCTAGACCTTTACTCAAAGGCTTTTGCGGACAATCAAGAGAAAAGCTTAGAAAACACGAAGATCCCTTTCCTCATTATACCGGGAAGATCCTTCTCATTATACCTGGGAAAAAGGATTGTTACGGCCCCGAGTAAGCCGAAAACAAGTGTGAATTGTGGGTCTGAATTGTGGTTCTGAATTGTGGTTTTGTGATACGGGAATCATCTCTCGGAGTTATGGGGAGCGGGAAAGAAATGAGAGTTCTACTCTGAAATATATCCACGGTGGAGTCTCTCTCTCTCTCTCTCTCTCTCTCTCTCTCTCTCTCTCTCTCTCTCTCTCTCTCTCTCTCTCTCTCTCTCTCTCTTTCGCGCCCATGCGACCATAAACACTTCTCATAACGGTACTAACTCTTGCCTTATGACTTCGGGACTAATTTTCTTAAAAGGTCTGAACACTGCAGAACACGCAGGCACATACACATACACACACACACACACATACACACAGGCACGCACATTCAAGCACACACACACATACCAAGATAAACGATTACTAATTTTTTTTAGGAAGAAAGGCACTGAGAGGCAATATGTCCTCCACGGCCCTTTTGAATATATACAGTTAACTCAAAATTTATTTTATCTTAAGAAGTAGTGTTTCTCCACAATAGGCGATTACTAATTTCAGCTTTCTGTAAAAGAAAACTATTGTAACAACTTTGACTGTCCGTCCGCACTTTTTTGTGTCCGCACTTTTTCTGTCCTCCCTCAGATCTTAAAAACCACTGAGGCTAGAGGGCTGCAAAGTGGTAAGTTGATCATCCACCCTCCAATCATCAAACATACCAAATTTCAGCCCTCTACCCTCAGCGGTTTTTATTTTATTTAAGGTTAAAGTTAGCCATAATCATACTTCTGGCACCCTTACAGGTACCAACAACACAGGCCACCACCGAACCGTGGCTGAGTTTCGTGGGCCGCTGCTAAGAGTATCAGGTTTCGTGGCTGAGTTTCATGGACTGCGGGTGGGAGTTTCATGGGCCGTGGCTGAATGTTTCAAACAGCATTATATGCTGTACGGAAAACTCAATTGCGCCGAAGAAACTTCGGGGCATTGTTTACTTGTTTATCTGAAGACGAATACCCCCCCGGGGGCTTTTGTAATAATTTATAAAGTCAACTCGAAACTGGACTTACCATAAGGATTATCCTGACTGTAAATAATAATAATAATAATAATAATAATAATAATAATAATAATAATAATAATAATATTTCAGAATTCTTCAAGATTATCTTGATTGGAAATAATAATAATAATAATAATAATAATAATAATAATAATAATAATAATAATAATAATAATAATAATAATAATATCTCTCAGAATTCTCCAAGATTATGCTGATTGGAAATAATAATAATAATAATAATAATAATAATAATAATAATAATAATAATAATAATAATAACATCTCTCAGAATTCTCCAAGATTATCCTGATTGAAAATATAATAATAATAATAATAATAATAATAATAATAATAATAATAATAATAATAATAATTATTATTATTATTATTATTATTATTATTATTATTATTATTATTATTATTATTATTATTACAGGAAGGTAATTGCTGCAGAGATGTAATTGTTTTAAGTTCTGACGATTTTATTCAAAATAAAATTGTCCCATCTGGAGCGTAAATCAGGAATCCAATAGAAATTTAACACGTTTACGGTGAACCATCCAAGGAAATAAATAAATAAATAAATAAATAAATAAATAAATAAATAAATAAATAAATAAATAAATAAATAAATAAATAAGTAAATAAATAAATAAATAAATAAATAAAGCTAAAGTTAGTCCATACCGCAAAGACGACTTTGTTTCCAGGGCAGGTGAAAATTTTCAGTCCCTGCTCTCAAGATGACCCAGAGTCACTTTTCCTTTGCCTCCCCGAGAAAACAACTCTGGGGTGAGGTTCTGCTTGGGCAGATGCTCCTGTCTTGAGGACATGACTGCGTCGGCTTTAGTTTTACACAAACACAAACACACACACATGCATATATATATATATATATATATATATATATATATATATATAAACATATACATAAAAAAATATATATATTATATATATAAATAATTATACTTTATATCCTATCACAGTGTTAAACGCGAGTGCAGAAATGATAGGAATTGTTGAAATTATCTATTGGCGTATTACTGTACAATAAAATAACGATGGCTGAGTCAGCACGCAACACAGAGACTTTAAATAGGCAGAGAGATAGATCACGCTTACTGTAAGCTTTTGATGCAGCTCTACAAACGTTGAGAACCCGGAACGATTCTTTAGTGGAATAAGATAGATAGCATAATTCAGAACAAGGGCCGAGCAAGCGCTGGGACCTAATGATAATGAGAGTTAACAAGTACAAAATGCGCCGAAGCTTTCAGCGCAGTCAAGTTTTCCGTACAGTGTATAATGAAGGCCACCGAAGATAGATCTATCTTTCGGTGGTCTCGGTATAATGCTGTATGAGCCGCGGCCCATGAAACTTTAACAAAAGGCCGGTGGTGGCCTGTCCTATATCGCCTGCCAGACGCACGATTGTGGCTGACTTTATTAACCTTAAATAAGATAAAAACTACTGAGGCTAGAGGACTGCAATTTGGTACGCTTGGTGATTGGAGGGTGGATGATCAACATACCAATTTGCAGCCCTCTAGCCTCTGTAGTTTTTAAGATCTGAGGGCGGACAGAAAAAGTTGCACTAGGAAACGATCATTAGGAGAGGGTTGAGGAAAGTAAGATGGAAGAAAGAGAATATGAACGGAGGTACAGTAGAAGGAATGGAAGGGGCTGCAGCAGCTAGGACCCGACGGGACGCTGCAGAGAACCTTGAGTAATGCCCACAGTGCACCGCGCGAGGTAGCACTGACGGCACTACCCGATTATTTGGTGAAAAAGGAGTTCGATCTAGAAGCAATTCTGAGATAGCGCAGGTTAGGTGGGTGGTTGAAGAGGCCTTTGGTTGAAAGTGCTTTAATGTCCACGAATGCTCGTTTGTCTAGAAGCTAAAGATGAAATACCAATTTTAGGGGCATATGTACTGTAGAGTGGGCGATCTCAGAGAAATTTTCTGCTAGCATATACATACATACATATATATATATATATATATATATATATATATATATATATATATATATATGTGTATATATCTTGTAATTTCCACAACGGTCCTGTGGAAGAAGTATATAATAAGTCCTCACGTGAAAATAAAAGGAATGGTACCAAGACTTTCAACTTTTATTCCAAAGATGACTTTGGAATAAAAGTTGAAAGTCTTGGTACCATTTTTTATTTTCACGTGAGGACTCATTATATATATATATATATATATATATATATATATATATATATATATATATATATATATATATATATATATATACACAAATGCTACAATCCTTCAACCCTGGAACTATCTATTCATCAAGCCAAGATCAACTGTCAAAATCTCCCGCCTTCCTTCCCTCAGACGGCGCATGCGCACAGCTAACCTTTAATAATCCTCGAACATACGTATACCTCCCGCCGTAATGGGTTCCACGAGCTATACGGCCTAGAGCAAACAAACGGCGGCAGGAGGAAGAGGAGGAGGAGGAGGAGGAGGAGGAGGAGGAAGAGGAGGAGGAGGAGTGCTCGTGTTCCCTTGGTGTTTGCAGACGGCCCCGTCCGCGGTTCTGTTTGTCCTCGGGGCAAACAATGTGTGAGAAACAATAAGCTTCCTAGTATGAGTGTGCCTTGGGAATTCCAAGTCACGCCTCCCCCATATATATATCAAGGTGGGAGGATCGGTGAATTTCTCGGCGTTGTCTCTTGAAACGTTTCGTCTCTCCTGATGCTTAAGTTTGTAAGTGATTCGTATGTATGCATGTATATGTATGTGCCTGTGAAATATTTTCTGCTGAAACAGAATTCCATTTAATAAAAGGAGCCCATGAAAACGCCAAGATGTTGAAAGTTAATGCTATATTTCAGAGAGCAACTATCTCCCTCTTCAGGTAATGAAGAGGGAGACAGTTACTCTCTGAAACATAGCATTAACTTTCTACATTTTGGTGTTTTTATGGGTTCCTTTTATTAGATATATATTTTGAAAGTTAGATTGGCTTCAACTTTATGTTTCTGCTTGTAATATCTTTTTTCGTTAGCATTAATTATTTTTTACTAACTCACGTGTGTGTTGATGTTAATTGTAATTACTGTTACTTATGTATTTTAGCCCTGACGATGAAGCCAGGCTTTGAAACGTTTTCGTCCTCTTGTTGATACTATATATATATATATATATATATATATATATATATATATATATATATATATATATATATATATATATAGGATCAACTGGTAAATTTTACCGGACACGTATGTAATTGTAATAGCCACAATGGCGTTTAAACTTCTCGAATTCTTCACACTATTTTGGGTACGAAGCCTTAGATCCAAATGCAAGAAGTATTAAGTAATTCTGACGCACGCTAGGCAAATTCCTGAGATGTATGCTTGCATCAGCCCCGTTTTTTTTTTGCCATGCCCATAGGTTCGAAGATTAGATTAGGACTTAAACTGTAATTTGGATGTGGGAAACATAACGAGATTATTTTCCAGAAAATTCTATGGTTAGTTTTTAAGAGGTGTCGTCCCTTTTTTTTCAGGGAAAGGTCCCGTGCTCAGTTACATCTCGGGAAAATGCGTCCCCGGTAGCGGGAATCGAGTATGAGAATGTATATATGTCTGTGTGTTCCTTAGACTCACATGTGTAGACTCCCAGCATCAGCACCAGACAAAAACGGAGAGTTGTCTCTTCTTCTTGTCTTCGCAAGAAATGACTCTAACTTCAACAGAGGGGCCGCAGCTGCACTTACGCCAGGACTATTCAGAATGCGAGAGAGCGCCCTCGAGAAGTACGTAACTTCTCTCGAATATGACACACAAATATGAGGGAGCTGTGCTGTGTCCTTCTCTCTCTCTCTCTCTCTCTCTCTCTCTCTCTCTCTCTCTCTCAGCCAACAACCGTCGTCCGCCAGAGGCAATGCAGACGAGCGCCGAACACGAGGACATCAAGTGTGACAGCTTCCTTGCAGAGTTACGCGTCTTCAGCTGCATACCAATAACCCGGGTCTTTTTCCCCACCCCCATCTCGCCAACAATGGCTGCTGCTGTTGGAGATTCCCCCCTTACCCCCACCCCCCTCTCTCTCTAGTTGTATTTTAGTTCCTCACAGCCTGTTAGCTAAGATGCGAGGGCGCCTAAGGGAAACAGTGTGATGATAACTGTAGGCCTATGTGATTTTTCTCGCCAACAATGTCTGGTGTTAGGGAGTCGTCTCTCTCTCTCTCTCTCTCTCTCTCTCTCTCTCTCTCTCTAATTGTCTTTTAGTTCCTCACAGCCTTTTAGCTAAGATGCGAAGGCGCTTACGGGAAACAAAGTGATGGTAACTTTAGGCCTATGTGATTTTTCTCGCCAACAGTGTCTGCTCTTGGGGATTCCTCTCTGTCTGTCTGTCTGTCTGTCTGTCTGTCTGTCTGTCTCTCTCTCTCTCTCTCTCTCTCTCTCTCGTTGTCTGTTTGTTTCTCACAGCCTGTTAGCTAAGATGCGAGGGCGTTTACGGGAAACAGCGAGTGTTGGGAACTGTAGGCCTATGTGGTTTTTCTCTCCAACATTGTCTGCTCTTGGGGATTCCTCTCTCTCTCTCTCTCTCTCTCTCTCTCTCTCTCTCTCTCTCTCTCTCTCTCTCTCTCTCTCTCGTTGTCCACTTGTTCCGTAGAGCCTGATAACTAGGATGCGAGGGCGCTTACGGGAAATAGTGAGTTATTGTGACTGTGGGAATATGTGATTTTTTATACCGCGTAATGGGCGGTATTGCTAGTTCTATTTGGCCTCTCTGCACGAAGCAGTGTTGCCAGCTTGCAACACGATATGTTTTCCGTGCTCAGGCAGTGTTGTCAGTCATTTAAGGAAGCCTTAGTTAAAAGGCATTATAAAGAATTTAAGCCATTACTTATATAATTACTCATACACTCACACACAAACGGTCGAAGTCCAAATGCAAAAGTACTGTAACATACAATTGGCAACACGGAATTCCTGAAAGTAAAACAATCTCTCTCACTTACACAAGCACACACGAAAGCACAAACACGCACTAACACAAACAGTTGTGGTCCAACATTGAACTCTTGTAAGTAAAGCAATCACTCATACGCACAAACACACACATACGTTCACACACACAAACAGTTGCATTCCAATTACAAAAGTAATCGACTGGTTGGCAACACTGAATTCTCGTCAGTAAAACAATCACTCACACACACAAACAAACACATATACACATCAACAACAGCTGAATTATAGAAGTAAGACTTCTCTTGCTACTGGGTAAAAAAAAAATAAAAAAAAATAAAAAGAATAAGAAAAAATAACCCGAAATGTGAGACTAAGAGAATAAGGCCGCGGCTGCTTGACAAACGAGATAAGAACATTGACCCACTTCTGGAAAAAGGAAGCATCTAATGCTTGCAAGAAGGGTCTCCATGTTCTTCGTTTGTTTCAAAGAATGTGAGGAAGAACAGAAGCATTTTTTTTTCTTTAAGGAATATGTTCATGACGGGAAACTTATGTATGTATGTATATCTATATGTATATATATATATATACTGTATATATACATAAAATATATTGTATATATGTATATATATACTCAAGTGAGACCCGGGGGACAGCGCCCCCCAATCATCGCTCTGAGTGTTGATAGAATTGCTTTCTCGGACCCCCACGAACGACAAAGGGTTCTCGAGATACAACGGCAACGAAGGCTCAGGATTTATCAGGATTTTAGACCAGGATTTAACACTTGCGGCGGCCTCCCAGATCGGGATTACATCCTTTTCTTATCCTACTCATTCTCTCGATATGGTTTTTCGCGCGTGTGTGTTTTTCCATAATATCTTGGATAACTCCATTTCCGTAATAAACAGATAATTTCCAGAACACATTAAAGAAAATGGTGTTTGGAATAAATCAAGCGATTGCGAAGTAAACCTCACTGTTGACATGTTAAAAACATCCTTGGAAAAGCAAAAGTAAACAAGTAACAAATGCGCCGGAGTTTCTTCGGGGCAATTGAGTTTTCTGTACAGCAGCTACAGCTTATAATCGAGGCCACCGAAAATAGATCTATCTTTTACAGACAACTAAACAAGGGAAAATTTTGTTTTGGTTTGAATGATGTCTTAATTAGAAAAAAATACGCTTTTTGTATGAATTTATGCTACTTACACACTGTATTGTATATTTTGTCAATAAACAATATAAAGTTTGTGTGTCTGTATGTGTGTATGTTTAGTGTACGTGGGTCAAATTTATTTTCGTCAGCAAAGAACGGTAAAAAGACAACAGCTGTTTCTTCAAATCTCATTCTTCTCTCTCACTGGAATGAGAGAGCTTCGCAAGCGCGCCATGCCGTAAGGGCGCGTTCATACTTGTCCCTGCACAACACACGACGCGCGCTCGCGCACGTCATACACATACTCCCCTGCGCGTGCATGCGCGCGCGCTGAGAGAAAGTCATAACGTCCCCCCCAGGCTCTTGGGACATTTTAGCGACATCGTACGAATCACTTTTATGATCGCCAAGCTTAGAAATCCTTTACTGTTATTTCCCTCATTTTTCTTGCTTAATCCTTTCCCTCAACCTCCTCCTCCTCCTCCTCCTCCTCCTCCTCCTCCTCCTCCTCCTCCTCCTCCTCCTCCTCCTCCTCCTCGGACGTATCTTCTCTGCTTTTATATCGCTCCTGCGTTTTCATTTTACTCTCTTGAAGAGCCTGGGGGGTTCTTTTTCACGGAGTTAAAAGCGCATCGTGGTCTCTCGAGAAGTTCCCGGGTATCGGGGGACATTACTATTGGGTATGAGGATAAATTTCTTTTACGGTGTGCGTGTTTGTGTGTTTAAGTATCTGTTTATCTATCTGATTATATATATACACACATATATCTGTATCTATATATATGCACGTATATATATATATATATATATATATATACAGTATATATATATATATATATATATATATATATATATATATATATATATATATATATATATACATATACATACACACATAAATTTGGTGCGTGTGTGGAGAGAGAGAGAGAGAGAGAGAGAGAGAGAGAGAGAGAGAGAGAGAGAATACATGCATTGTCCATGCACTGCGTTCATTCAGACACTAATGCATTCATACCAAGTGTGCAAGCAGAAGTAGTAAAATCTCTCTCTCTCTCTCAAAAAAAAAAAAAAAAGGGGAGGGGGGAACTCTTACTGCAAATTTCAAAGCTTCCAACTTTGCAAACTCAACCTGCCATGTGTAAATGAAAAAAAGAAGGCAATTTTTCTGTTCTCCAGTGACGAGGATCGTTCCTGATCCCCTAAAACCTTTGAGTAAACGAACGTCAAATAAGCGTTCTCCTACCTAGCGTAGGGGGAAGGACTCTGCATGAGAAACAAAGGCCGAATCTGCGTCCAAACAAAGTCACAGTCTGCGTCCACAATGCACAGTAGTAATCTGGGTAGGCAAAGCAACTCCGCGCCCAAGATTCCCTTACGTCTTTTTCCAAGAAGAAGTTTAGAGGCGTCTTGGCTATGTCAATGGCCGGAGTCCAAACGCGATTGTTGGCCCCGGTTTTATTATTCGTCAGGTGACCCACCTCTCTGGCATCTGCGAAGAGAGAGAGAGAGAGAGAGAGAGAGAGAGAGAGAGAGAGAGAGAGAGAGAGAGAGAGAGAGAATCACTGTAGAAGGCAATGAAAAGAAAAAAAGAAAAACTGACCTGAATTCAAAAGGGGAGAGCGGAGAAAAACGGAAAGATAAATGACTCGCCCCGGGACTGGGTTTATGACGAACATCTGCCAACACAGATCTTTTATCTGCGTCTTGATGGCCATTTAAATCTCAGGTCCTTCAACAGACCTTCTTCTTCTTCTTCTTCTTCTTCTTCTTCTTCTTCTTCTTCTTCTTCTTCTTCCAGTGCCAACAGGGATTTGTGAAAGATCTAAAACTGATGCGGATTCTTGCCTCGAGGTTTTTTTTTGGCTAAATGCTGCTGCTGTGATTTGTGGTACGCTTTCCTTAGTAATGAACTATACAAGCAATATGTACACTTGGTTATTTTATTGAAACTTTTGACATTTCAGATTCCAAGACTTTTTTGGTTCCGTCCCTGTTGTCAGGACAGAGTCCGGAGGTCCAGAAAGCCTTCATTATGTCTGTCTGTCAGTCATTCTGTCCATTCCAGTTACCTGTCAGTCATCCTACCCTAGAAGCCAGACTTTTGAGACAATCTAGTCCAAGGTCAAAGGTCAAAGGTCATTGTCGGTAAATTTTCGGAGCTTCAAATACTTGGCAACCTATGTGTTATATCATTTAATTTTGAAAATTAGATACAGTAATTATGCCTCACTCTGAAAAGGTCATGGACTTTCCGGGCTTGAAAATGCTTCAAAACTAGCCATATAATTATGATATTCTAGTCCTATCCATAAACAATAACGGTAATTCCTTAATGTTTAAGTTGACCTAATCTGACCTTTAAGGATCAAAGGTCAAAGTTGCAGATAGGAATATGTGTTTTATAACACGTTCGTTTAACTGAGCCAGAAAATGTCAGCCGGTAGATAATACTATTGAAGTTTGCTTAACTTGGAAAAAGAATGAATATGTAAGAAAAGAGAGAGAAGATTTTAAATGGATGATTAAACATAAACGAAATAAGCACAAGGCGAAAGACCAGAGTTCAATCCCACGTAGGGGAAGCGAATTGGGTCCATTCCTGTAAACTCTTGACAAGAGTTAGAGTGGTTGAACAGCGAGATACAGCGATCCATAAAATAGACGAAACGAAGTAAAGGATCCAAGAGTGGGAGTGAGAGTCAACTCCACGGTTGCATTAAGAACTGACAGTTAGAGAGGGTGGACAGCAAGGCAGAAGAGAGGAAATGGGAATGGAGGTAAATTAAAAGGCTAGGAGGTTGGAGCTGCTAGGGGCCGAAGAAACGCTGCCGACACCTTTTGGCATTGCCTACAGCGCACTGCGCGAGGTGCACTGACGGCATTGTCCACCTACAGGGCTAATTAATCTTGGGAAAATGATGTGGACATATGTTAATTAAAATCAGTTGCTAATGATGTATGTCGTCACGACAAGACCTAAAATCGTACTTTTACTAAAATAAGTACAGACGCCACCCCACTTACAAAGGAGTTAGTTCCTCGTTGGACGAGTCGGTAGAGTTCGAGTCTCCGGCCGGCCAATGAAGAATTAGAGGAATTTATTTCTGGTAGTAGAAATTCATTTCTCGGTATAATGTGGTTCGGATTCCACAATAAGCTGTAGGTCCCGTTGCTAGGTAGCCAATTGGTTCTTAGCCACGTAAAATAAGTCTAATCCTTCGGGCCAGCCTTAGGAGAGCTGTTAATCAGGTCAGCGGTCTGGTTAAACTGACGGCTGTTTGTATATTGAGTTGTTTGTACTCTTCATGCCTATTTAAGTACAAGTCCGATATAAAATCAATAGAGTACTGTACGTTTTTTCATCCTAAAGCACAATACACCGCACATACGATAATGTATGTACAGCATAGGTGCGCAAAACAAAATCTGAACTTACGGCTGGCAAAGGGGAGCACTCTGAACACAATTATAATCTGCGATCCCTTTTGTTCGTATCTCTGGATGTTTGGAAGTTGAATGTTCGTAAGTAGGGTCGTGTCTGCAATTGGCTGAATACTCTACCTTATACGGTAGTACAGATATATATTTTAGCATTCAGAGGTTATCCATTCCTTTGATTTGTTTTTCATTACTTATATAGTACTCAGTAATGATGGATATACTTAGAAACTTTGATTAAAAGGTTTACTTTCGTACAGTGACACTGTAAGACCAGTGAAGTATGGGTAGATGATATGGCATAGATGTAAGATTTGAAAGAATATTTAGTTTTACAATAATGCCTCAGAAGTTCTATTGAACACTAGGGAAAAATCCATGCCATGGAATATCTCCGTGTTGAAGAGAACAAGTTCTTCAATCTAATATAAACGAGGAAACAAAGGCCAACATAATTTTACGATTCCTATTTGTAAATAACTCGATGATTCCTGGGAATATTTGCAACCTGGTTCCTCGTTAAACGCAAGAGTGGTTTTTGGCTTAAGTTGGCTTCGTACCAGCAAGAGCACGTGCCCTGGGGCATGCCATCAGTGAAGTGACGTATGAAAGGAGGTAGAAGGATCGGTCTGGACCTCTGGACCACGACCAAGCCCCAGAGACGAAATGTGGCGGCGAAAAGAGAGCGAGAATTGTAGCGCAGACTCCCGCGGGAGACGTAAATGAATTCCGGTCTTTCGTAATCCACTTGTTCCGTCGTAAAAGGAAAAAGTGAGAGAGGAAAAAAAAGGGGAAGTGAGCGAAACAGAAGCTTTCCACTCTGTTCACCTGTTGAACCAAACATTGTGACGGGAGTGAAATCTTTTTCCTTCTACTTCTTCTTCTTCTTCTTCTTCTTCTTCTTCTTCTTCTCCTTCTTCTTCTTCTTCTTCTTCTTCTTCTTCTTCTTCTTCTTCTTCTCTTTCACAATCCCGTTGAACCAACTATTGTGATGGGAGTGAAGTCTTTCTTCTTCTTCTTCTTCTTCTTCTTCTTCTTCTTCTCTTGTGACGAGAAAATTCTTCAATTATTTCTTTTACTTTCTTTCGCATTTCTGTGTTCCCTCGCCTTCATTTTCGTGTGTGGGCGAAAGACTGAGTATCCAGAAGCAACTTGGAATAAAGTTGAGTTGGCTTACATATTATTGCATTTGTTAAAGTCATCTGCAGGGCAGTGCGACACTTATGTCAAGTGTCAAAATGCACTTTTCGTCCTTCGTAGAAAACGGCGAATTACTTCGGTTCGAAAATCCCTTTCTCCTTCTTATCATTCTGCTTCAGAAAGGTGGTGATGGCGGTTCCGACCTGCAGTGCAAGAGAGAGAGAGAGAGAGAGAGAGAGGATGACAGTAACTTTAAACGTGGAGAAATATCAAGCTCACTAATGAATCCTTCTTCACGGTTTGTTTAAGTCTCCGCTAATTATTGATTTTGTAAAAGTAGATTTGAACCTACTTGACGGAGCTCTAATCCCGTACGAGAGGAAGAGGGGAAACGAAGAGAAAAGTTGAGAGAGAGAGAGAGAGAGAGAGAGAGAGAGAGAGAGAGAGAGAGAGAGAATACAAGTAACTTTAAACGTAGATATACGAGGAGAAATATAGAGCTGACTAATGAATTCTTCTTTACGGTTTGGTAATAATAATAATAATAATAATAATAATAATAATAATAATAATAAGAAGAAGAAGAAGAAGAAGAAGAAGAAGAAGAAGAGAGAGAGGATAACAGTAACTTGAAACGTACAGAAACAGGCGAGAAATATAAAAAAAAGTGACTAATGAAATCTACTTCACGGTTTGGCAAGAAGAAGAAGAAGAAGAAGAAGAAGAAGAAGAAGAAGAAGAGAGAGAGAGAGAGAGAGAGAGAGAGAGAGAGAGAGAGAGAGAGAGAGAGAGAGAGAGAAATGACTAATTGGAAACGTAGAGAAACAGACGAGAAATATAAAAAAAGTGACTTATGAATTCTACTTCACGGTTTGGCAAGAAGAAGAAGAAGAAGAAGAAGAAGAAGAAGAAGAGAGAGAGAGAGAGAGAGAGAGAGAGAGAGAGAGAGAGAGAGAGAGAGAGAGAGAGAGAGACTCTATGCGTTTCAATAACAGGGGAGCAGGCGGTATCCCACTTGTTTCATTCATGTTCTACTTTATGTCACTTGTTCTCACGAAGTCCAGAGGTCCACACCAAGCCTCTCGTGATTTTTAGGAGCAGACCACAGCCTCTGCAACCCTATTACATTGTTCTGTAGACTCTGTTGCAAATGTAGATCTTGTCTCCTTTCGTCGTCCAATCTCATAAATTGTTCCTCAGTTGAGCAGAACAAATTTTAACCTCAACCTATAGATTCTTCAACTATTTACATCTCTCTGTCACCTCTAATCAAGATGGCGTCGAGCACGATGACTACAATAGTTATTCTGTCTGTCAGTTAGAACCTTTGTAGGTTTCCAAAACAGTTTTTTTTTCTGCTTTATTAATATCTCTGTCAGGTCGTTAGGACGTCAGCAGACTGGCAGCGCATTTATGGCCTAACCTTTCTCTTGCACATGAAATTCTATTCCTAATTATTAAATATATGGATATATATATATATATATATATATATATATATATATATATCTAATATATATATATATATATATATATATATATATATATATATATATATATATATATATATATATATATATATCACTTAAAGATATAAAGAATTCCGTCCAACACACTACAGTGATTTTTCCATTATAGAATATACCGTTTAAATTCCCCAAAGCATAATAGACTCAAGTTAGTATACTCTCTTACGTAAGCGTCTCTCTCTCTCTCTCTCTCTCTCTCTCTCTCTCATACTTTTTTTAAAGGGAAGTTACGTAAATTGGATTCTATAAAGTGTTCAGGATATTCTGCTGAAAAATAATCTCATTTCTGCCATCAACGTGAAAGTGTGGACCTGACGTGATGCTTTTTTAAAAATATTAGTCGAAATTCTGTTCATGTTGTTTCGTCTCTTGTACTCCCCTTTGTTTTCCAAATAATAATAATAATAATAATAATAATAATAATAATAATAATAATAATAATAATAATAATAATAATAATAATAATAATGATGAGTCAGGATAACTACCAGGACGAAAGTGACTTTGTAAAACTGAATAATAATAATAATAATAATAATAATAATAATAATAATAATAATAATAATAATAATAATAATAATAATAATAATAATAATAATAATGAGTGAAGATAACTACAAAACCAGAACGAAAGTGACTTTGTAAAACAGAATAATAATAATAATAATAATAATAATAATAATAATAATAATAATAATAATAATAAGAAGAAGAAGAAGAAGAAGAAGAAGAAGAAGACTTCAAATAAATACAGAAAGAGGACGTAGGTGAATTACTTAAACTGCTGTTAAGTGTCCAGACTAATGTACCCTCTCTCTCTCTCTCTCTCTCTCTCCCACCCCAACTCAGTCTCGCGCCATCTTTGCCCTAACTATTAATCGATTTATTGAAGAACCTTTTGTCGTGAAATCTCTTGAGAAAACAAAATTTTCCACTCGGCTTTGATGCCGAGGAGGTCGTGCCCCAAACCCTCACCCCCCACTCCTCCCTCCTCCCCCTCCTCCAACTCTCTCCACCAAAGATGGAGAACGAGGAGAGGAATGATGGAGATAAGGGCTTAAGTCAATATCGGAGATAAAAAAAGAAAAAAGTGAAGTGTGTCATTATATGATGGGGAAATATTGTGCTGATAAGGCTTCAGAGAGAGAGAGAGAGAGAGAGAGAGAGAGAGAGAGAGAGAGAGAGAGAGAGAGAGAGAGAGAGAGACATTATTTTTGTGAAAATTCTGAAAAATTTTTAAAACAATAAAATCTAACTTGTGTGTGTGTGCGTGCGTGTGTGTGTGTGTGTGTGTGTGTGTGTGAGAGAGAGAGAGAGAAAAAAAAAAATTTAGAACTGATCAAATATATAGGTTCTCCTTTCCATGCAGGAGGTAAATATGAATAAAAAAAGTTCTGTAAAAAACAAAAAAAAAAACAACATTTCTCATCTGTTATTTGTATGCTTGTATTTTTTCTAAAGGAAAACTTTGAAAAATACTTTTCCAAAGAAAAAACATGGACGTGAAAAGTCAAAGATAATCCATATATCCAACACGTTAATGTCAGTTTTTAATCATCCCTGTTTAACCCACCACCACCGCCACCCACATTCCTCCAACCCCTCCCCCTTTCCCCGGCACATATTTTTCAGTGGTCCCATTGGCTTGAACGATTCTCAGTAGGTAAATGCTTTTGTAACTACGGTATTGTGCCATTGTTTATTAAGAGCCTTCTGTAGCTACAGCAACGAGGGAAATGCCTTCGTGATGATTTTTTCCACGATACTCAGGATACCGAGAACATTCAGTCTAGTAGAAAACACGCCGAAGTTTCTTCGAGTTTTCTGTACAGCGTCTAATGCCGTATGAAACTTTCAACCACGGCCTATGAAACTCTTAACTGCGGCCCATGAAACTCAGCCATGGTCCGGTGGTGGTCTATGTTGTTGGTACCTATAGCGGTGCAATAGGTACAATTATGGCTAACTTTAACCTTAGATGAAATGAAAACTTCTGAGGCTAGAGGGCTGCAATTTGGTATGGTCGATGGCTAGAGGGTGGATGATTAACATACCGATTTGCAGCGCTCTAGCCTCAGTAGTTTATAAGATCTGAGGGCGGACAGAAAAAGCCGTCACAATAGTTTTCTTTTACAGAAAACTAAAATGCTTTTCTCAAGTTCACTGACAATGAATTTGGTCCACGAAATATTTTCTCCCAAGGCTGACATTTAGGCTGCCCGCATTTGGGACACTTAGTGGAAAGTGGCCGGCCACCGTAATAAAGCAATGGAACACAAGTGTTGTATGGAAGACCGCTGACGAGCCACTAAAAGTGGATGGCGCTGAAAGAGTGTATAAAAGTGGATACCAGGTCTATTTCTTGGCCACAGCACTGTACAGGCTGATATTATTAACTGGCCACTAAGTGGCTGACCACTTAGTACCCAGCCACCTTCCACGAAAAGTGTCCTGTGTGTGGGCAGCCTATCAGCCTATTTCTTGGACACAACACTGTACAAGCTGATATTATTAGCTGGCTACAAAGTGGCTGACCACTTAGTGGCCAGCCACCTTCCACTAAAAGTATTCCGTGAGTGGTCACCTACAGAATTTAATCTGCAAATTCTTTTTCCCTAAGGGCTCATCCTTTGTAGAATAAATAGGAGAATGGTTAACCAATCAACACTGATCTCATACCAGCATTTGCAACAGAAAGAGTGGATAAAAGTGGATACCAGGTCTATTTCTTGGCCACAGCACTGTACAGGCTGATATTATTAGCTGGCCACTAAGTGGCTGACCACTCATTACCCAGCCACCTTCCACGAAAAGTGTCCCGTGTGTGGGCAGCCTATCAGCCTATTTCTTGGCCACAACACTGTACAAGCTGATATTATTAGCTGGCTACAAAGTGGCTGACCACTTAGTGGCCAGCCACCTTCCAATAAAAGTATTCCGTGGGTGGTTACCTACAGAATTTAATCTGCAAATTCTTTTTCCCTAAGGGCTCATCCTTTGTAGAATAGGAGAATGGTTAACCAATCAACACTGATCTCATACCAGCATTTGCAACAGGGATTAGGGTAAGACCAGTTTTAAATATTAGGGAATCAAAAATAAAGAAGTAACAATGGAAAACCAATTTGGCTTGACTGAAGTGGACAAGGCTTTTCTTTCTATTGAAAGAGAGGCAAGAAGTGAAGTATATTTTTATTATTAGGTCTCTCTCTCTCTCTCTCTCTGTCTCTCTCTCTCTCTCTCTCTCTCTCTAGCCCAGGGGAAAATTTTTCTTAAACTCTCCAAAACTCAGGAAGTTCTCCTGACGTCTACAGGATTCCTTTTCCCATGTCCCTTCGCTTCTCCTCCTCCTCCTCCTCCTCCTCCTCCTCCTCCTCCTCCTCCTCCTCCTCCTCCTCCTCCTCCTCCTCCTCCTCCTCCTCCTCCTCCTCCTCTTCTTCTTCTTCTTCTTCTTCTTCTTCTTCTTCTTCTTCTTCTTCTTCTTCTTCTTCTTCTTCTTCTTCTTCTTCTTCTTCTTCTTCTTCGAGGGGGTTAGAAATCTCTCATTCAATTTGTACGTCTCAGTGTTGTAGAAAATCACCAGAAATAAACACAAGCTTCAGTACAAAAGGAGAGAGAAAAAAAGGCCAAGAGCGAAACGGGGTGCCGTTGCAAAGGCACATTCCTATTATTACTACTACTACTGCAATCTTTCACGTTGTCAGAGGGCAGTTACACTTCTTACTGGCACAGAGATGTCAGGAAA
>NC_089794.1:21697602-21745102 GCF_040412425.1 Macrobrachium rosenbergii
ACTTTACCATTGTGTGATTTAAGTTATATCAATTTTACTTTAGTCTTCTTTGATTATATTAACTTTTACCGAATAAATGTAAAGAAAAAAAACGAATATTTACTTTACTATTATGTGATTTAAGTTATGTCAATTTCACTTATGTCTTCTCTGTGATTAGATGAAATTTTGCCTTAGTTTTATTTAAGGTTGTGTTAAATTTTTTGCTTTACTTAATATCAATGCCCCAAAAATACTTGCTTTTGCATTTATCTGAAAATTAAGTCGACAAAAATAATGGATAATTGACCACGACATTTCTTGCAGACTTGAATTCAATGTGAAATATTGTCATAAGGCCTCCGTAGGGGGGTAGTGTCGTCAGTGCGCCTCGCGCGATGCACTGTATGTATGACTTAAGGTTCCTCGCAACGTCCCTTCCGCCCCTAGCTCCCACCCCTTTCATTCCTTTTACTATACCTCCGTTTATATTCTCTTTCTTCCACCTTACTTTCCTTAATTCTCTCCTAACAATTCTTTCACAGCAACTGCAAAAGGTTTTCCTGATGTTTTCCTATTTTTTTCCTAATGTTCACAGACAATCAGTTTTCCTAACGTTACAGGAAAGGCGAACAACCGAATGTCGAATAAAAAACGAGTAAAAAATGCGCCGAAGTTTCTTCGGCGCAATCGAGTTTTCTGTACCGCCTCTACAGCGGATAATCAAGGACACAGAAAATAGATCTAAGTTTTGGTGCCTCGGTATAATGCTGCATGAGCCGCGTCCCACGAATCTTTAACCATGGCCCGGTGGTGGGCCTGTTCTATATCGTTGCCTGAAGCACGACTATGGCCAACTTTAACCTTAAATAAAATAAAAACTACCGAGGCTAGAGGGCTGCAATTTGGTATGTTTGATGATTGGAGGGTGGATGACCAACATGCCAATTTGCAGCCCTCTAGCCTCAGCGGTTTTTAAGATCTGAGAGCGGACAGAGAAAAGTGCGGACAGAAAAAGTGCGGACAGGAAAAAGTGCGGACGGACAGACAATTAGCCGTCTCGATAATTTTCTTTTACAGAAAACTAAAACTTGACAGCTGGCAAAAATGGTTCACTGAACTTTTGGTGGAGTTCGCAAGTTCTATAATCCCTTCAGGTTCATGCCGATCAAAATAAGTGAATAATAAACAAATGGATAAATAAATAAACAGATAAATAAGTGAATATACATAAACATAAGTAAATAAATAAACATATATATATATATATATATATATATATATATATATATATATATACTATACATATATGTACACACACACATATATATATATATTTGTAATATATAGATAAATTAAGAAATAAGTAAATGCATATGTAAATAGAGAAGTAAATAAAGAGATAAAAACATAAATAAATAAATGAATAAATTAATTAACTTATTAAATAATAGAAAGTTGAACCAAGTACTCAATATTCCTTCAAGTTAATGTTTTGCAAAATAAATAAGTAAATGAATAAGCAAATAAATGAATAGATAAATAAACAGATAAGTAAATAATACATAAATAAATACATACAATAACTAAACTGTTAGATAAACAAAACAAATAAATAAATAAAAAATAAATATATAAATAAATAAAAATTGGGAGGGAGCGAGTACTCAATTTCGAAGAGAGTCCCACAAATCTCTTCGGGAGCCGAGCAAGATCATCCGAAGGACCTGGAGATCCTGACTGACGGTAATGCCCTTCATCAGGGATCTCTGCAGGCAGATGTCCGTCGTAAAATAGAGCCCCCCGCTCCCCGCCCCCGGGGGGAGGGCAGGGGGCAGGACGTGTTATTTGCCCTGCGTTTTTGTCGACGAGCCATTTTGACATGCATCTTTCTGAAGATTCCTTCTAATTCATCACATTCTTCTTCTTCTTCTTCTTCTTCTTCTTCTTCTTCTTCTTCTTCTTCTTCTCTCTCTCTCTCTTTAGCGTCTAATGATGCATGCTCTCTTTCCCAGATGTAACCGAGTGGCGAATCCCTGTGATGTATGCTAGCATTACACCAGCCCAGGTTTTTTTGCCATGCCCCTAGGTTAGGTTAAATTAACTGACATTATAGTAATTTGTATGTGGGAACATAAATGAGCTTATTTAAAAAAAATTCTATGGTTAATTTTGTAAGGTATGGCGTCCCGCTTTTTCAGGGCAAGGGTCTCGGTACTTGGTTACATCGGTCGTATGACGTATAACAGAACTGGTTGAAAACCTGTATCTTAGCTTGTTGCCATACGCATGGTCTCGCGTTCTTGGAGTCTTGAAATCTTCAAAGAAGTCTTGTAAACTTGCGTAGAAACTTTTAGCTTTTAGTCTGGCAAATTGGGAATACAAAGATCTCTGGAGTTAGAGATTGGTTTCTTCAAAAACTATCTTTAACCTTGACCTATTTCTCCAGGTCACAGGTCAATTTAAATTTCACCACTGAATTTTCCAACTATTTTAGTGAAACTTGGTATTTAGTTACTTCGGGAGGCTGAGATGGTTTGACTCAATAATATTTGAACCTAACCTATTCTTCAAGGTCACGGGTCAATTTAAAAGTCATCACAGAATTTTTCCGTGGTTTTCCTCATACATTTTTGACCTTGACGTATAATGAGAGGCTCCTTGTAATAAGAAAACACTGAGGAATATTTTTTTTGTAATCACTACACTTATAAAAATAACAAAAAGCTTATTAAATATTTTCTGCGCAAAAAAAAAAAAAAAATGAAATCTAAAGCCCTGTGAAAAGTTGTACTGAACAACAAAGGTAAAAACATTTTTCACGAGTGTTGGAATATTATTGCATTAATCTTAAAAAAAAAACAAGCAAAAAATGCGCCGTAGTTTACTCGGCGCAATCTAGTTTTACGTACAGCATATAATCAAGGCCACCGAAAATTGACCAATCTTTTGGTGGTCTCGGTACAGCGCCGTGTGAGCCACGACCCATGAAACTTTAACCACGGCCTGGCGGTGGCCTGACCTATATCGTTACCAGACGCACGATTATGGCTAACTTTAGCCTTAAATAAAATAAACACTACTGCTGAGGCTAGAGGGCTGCAATTTGGTATGTTTGATGATGGGAGGGTGGATGATCAACATACCAATTTGCAGCCCTCTAGCCGCAGTAGTTTTTAAGATCTGAGGGTGGATAGCAAAAGAGCGGACCGAAAAAAGTGCGGACGGACAGACAAAGCCGGCACAATAGTTTTCTTTTTAAAAAACTAAAAATCTACAGAAAAGATTAAAAAAGTAAACTCCAGGCGAGGTGGCCATTAGGAGCCACCTAGCGTCACGTTTACGAACTACTAGACTCTTCTTCTTCTTCTTCTTCTTTTTCTTCTTCTTCTTTTTCTTCTTCTTCTTCTTCTTCTCTTTTCAACTCGCCCGAGAATTACGACACAGGAAACAGCGCAACGTTGCTTGGTCTATGGAAGAGAATACCCGGTCTATGGAAGGGAATTCAGCAGCGAAAAGGAAATTCGTGAGAATTCCGTGAAAGGGAAATTGGCGAGAGAGACTTATACAGCTGTTTGCTTTCGCCAGGTGTAGAGATTCAGTCGGAGGTCTAAATGGCAGCAGCGCAGGTTGTGAACTGTAAACTTGAGCCGGGCTGGCTGTAAATGGATCACTGCCGTTGGAGAAACATTACTCGGGAAAACAGTGATTTGGTCCAGGGAATTACGAGGTAGCAGGCTAAGAAATTACTGGGAATTACTGGCTGTTATTTGTGTGTGTGTGTGTGTGTGTGTGTGTGTGTGTACCAAGAATCCACAATGATATTCAGGCTAATAGACAAACTATATTAGCATTGTTTTATTGCAGGCCATTGCTACATACTTCATATATATATATATATATATATATATATATATATATATATATATATATATATATATATATATATATATATATATATATATATATATATATATATATATATATATATATATATATATATATATATATATATATGCATAAACGAAGGCATGTATTATCAGTCATGAAAAAATATAGGTATGCCATTAAAATACATGAATGTATGTATAAAATTAATTAATAACAATATGGACATGCAACTACAATCAGACTGTTTTTTTCCACAACGGGATTCGACGTAGGGAATAAAATATATAAAAAATTCAGCTACGGAGAATATTGCTGGAAAAAGAACCGTCTTCCCAAATTCGACAGCGATCGACACGACGCAGAGAGCTTCATCTGATAGAGAGAGAGAGAGAGAGAGAGAGAGAGAGAGAGAGAGAGAGAGAGAGAGAGAATCGATATCATGTTGCATATGTAAGTTCTCATATAACAAATATGAAAGTCAAATAGATTAGATATACTATAAAGATACTAACATAATTAGATTATATTTATATTTCTATATAATAAATATGATCAGACCACATTCCTCCACTATAAAAAAAAAGAGACGTAGAGAATAAAATATATAAAAATACGGCGACAGAAAATATAATTCGACAAAGGACCTCCTTCCCAAATTCGGGAGCGACCGACATGACCCAAAGAGTTTCATCTGAGGACCGAAGGCTGGACATTTGGTCTCCCCAGCAGGACCCTTCATGTTTTCTGTAAAGGAAAAATATTACAGAAATGTCTATTTGTCTGTCCGTCCGCACTTTTTCTGTCCACCCTCAGATCTCAAAAAGTACTGAGGCTAGAGGGCTGCAAATTGGTATGTTGATCATCCACCCTCCAATCATCAAACATACGAAATTGCAGCCCTCTAGCCTCGGTATTTTTTTTTTATTTTATTTCAGGTTAAAGTCAGCCATGATCGTGCGTATGGCACCTCTATAGGTGCCAGCAACACAGGTCACTACCGGGCCGTGGCTGAAAGTTTCGTGGGTCGCGGCTGAGAGTTTCATACATTATACGCTGTAGGGAAAACTTAATTGCATTTTTTACTTGTTTCTATTCGTCGGTCTCCTGACCCTTATCTTCGCTCCTGCCGCCGTGACGTCATTCCCGAAAACAGGCCCGGGGTCGTTTGAGGCGCCCGCGAGCGAGTCCCGGGGGGCGGGCGGCCCCCAATCATCTCTCTGGGTGTTGATAGAATTGCTCTCTCGGACCCCACGAACGACAAAGGATTCTCGGGATACAAAGGCAACGAAGGGTCAGGATTTATCAGGATTTTATATCAGGATTTATCAAGATTTTATATAAGGATTTATCAGGATTTTATACAAGAATTTATAAAGATTTTATATAAGGATTATATTTAAGGATTTATCAGGATTTTATACAAGGCTTTATAAGGATTTTATATAAGGATTTATCAGGATTTTATATCAGGATTTTATGTAAGGATTTATCGGAATTTACCAGGATTTTATATAAAGATTTTATATAAGGATTATATTTAAGGATTTATCAGGATTTATAATGATTTTATACAAGGCATTATAAGGATTTTATATAAGGATTTATCAGGGTTTATTAGGATTTTATTGAGGATTTATGTAAGGATTTATCAGGATTTATCAAGATTTTATGTGAGGATTTATATAAGGATTTAGCAGGATTTATCAGGATATTATATAAGGATTTATCAGGATCTTATATCAGGATTTAACATTTACGGCGGCCTCCCAGATCGGGATTATACCCTATTCTTTCCGATTCATTTTTGCGAAGAGGTTTTTCGCGCATTCATTTTTTTTTATGTTTATGTTTAATTCATTTAACTCATGGAAAAATGAATGACTTATGCTGTTGTCTTTACAAGAATTTTGACGGAGGTGAAATGGAATTTTATCTTAAAATGTTCCCACGAATACCACGCTAAAATATATATATATATATATATATATATATATATATATATATATATATATATATATATATATATATATATATATATATATATATATATATATATATATATATATATATATATATATATATATATATATATATATATATATATATATATATATATATATATATATATATATATATATATATATATATATATATATATATATATATATATGTATATGTGTTGTGTGTGTGTATGTACGTATGACCTCTAGTAGCTGTTGACACAAAACAAAACACAATCGCATGACCCACAGAACGAGAGAGCCGATTATTCTTGAAGCTCTGAGCCAAATCCATATTAATGGAAATAGAATTCCAATGAAAAGGCCTTTTTTTTTGTCGATGAGTGTTATTATGGAATGAATTATTTTTTGGCAGATAATATTAATAGTTTTATCGGGGTTATTAACTCTGTAATCTCTCTCTCTCTCTCTCTCTCTCTCTCTCTCTCTCTCTCTCTCTCTCTCTCTCTCTTAACCATGTGGAATTATTTTGTGACCTAATTTCATTTTTTTTTTTTTTTTTTTTTTTTTTTTTTTAGTTTTTTACGTTGTTCATCAGTTCCTGGTCTCACATTTGCTATCAGACAATAAATCATCTATTCGATTTATCGATTAACCTTGAATTAGATTAAGAGAATTTAATATAACGATTCCCACAGATATTGCAATTTATGACAATTTTATATTGAGAGACTTCAGCACAACAACTCCCTCAGATACTACAACTTTTATCTCAGTCGTATCTCTGTTTTTCCTTCTTGAATTAATCCATTTCTCTTATATTCTTCATCACCCATTATGCTTACTCTTTTATCCTAAATCAGTAGTCCTTAACATTCTCTATGAGTAAAATTCCCTCCCGGATTTAAAGGAAAATGGGAGAAGGAAAGAAAAAGAGAAGGGAGGTAAATAATTACAAAAAATGGTAAGCCCAAAGAGTCTAACCAGAGTAGTAGACTATAGGAAACTAACGTTATAAGGCGATACTTTGCAAATCTTCGTAAACTGGTGGACACTAGTTCCTCACTCTTGTTAAGAGACTAACGAATATCGTTAGAGAATGTTTAATTTTTTCACCAAGGGCTCGCGGCTCCCCTGGAAATTGCTGACGCGCCCCAGGTCAAGGAACAAATGAATCAACCACTTTCATACTCCTATCACAAACTCTCAATTGACTCCTCTATTTTTCTTGGGTACATTTCAGCTTCTTTTCTAAAGCAGACATTCTCTTCTATTGATTTCATTTTATGAATATTTCAGACGCTTTCACCAGTCTTATTATTATTATTATTATTATTATTATCATTATTATTATTTTATTATTATTATTATTATTATTATTATTATTTTATTATTATTATTATTATTATTATTATTATTATTATTATTATTATTATTATTATTATTCAGTAGATGAAACTTATTCATTTGGAACAAGCCCACCACAGGGGCCATTGACTTGAAATTCAAGCTTCCAAAGAATATTATTATTATTATTATTATTATTATTATTATTATTATTATTATTATTATTATTATTATTATTATTATTATTATTATTATTATTATTATTCAGAAGATGAACTCACCAGCAGTCCTTTTTACCACTGGGAGTCTTCCTCCTGATCCTTGGAAATTCAAACTAGTCTCCTGCAAATTCCTTTATTCCGTTTCTCCACTGATATTACGTCGAATTGCTGTGGAAGCATAACCCAGCCTTGTCTAAAGCCTACTTCTGCACCAAACCAGTCTCTCTTCAGAGTTCATATTCTCACACAAGTTAACTTTTACACACAGACTATATATATATATATATATATATATATATATATATATATATATATATATATATATATATATATATATATATATATATGTGTGTAATTCTAATAGCCACAATGCCCTCTTAACTTCTCGAATTCTTAGCGCTTTTTGGATATGCTTGTAACTACGAAGCCGAAAATATCCCCCCCCAAAAAAACGGGAAGAATTCGAGAAGTTAAGAGGGCATTGTGGCTATTAGAATTACATATATGTCTGGTAAAAGTGACCAGTAGATTCTACACACACACACACACACACACACACACACACACACACACACACACACACACACACATATATATATATATATATATATATATATATATATATATATATATATATATATTCGTATTTCTCCCCTGCTTACAGAGAGGTGGCTTCAGAGGGACAGAGGCTTCCTGTTCCCAGCAAATCTTTTAGGGATGAGATCGCTAGCCCCACACCTGACTTTTTCTTAATCCCAAACATCACTGGTACCCATTCACAGCAGTGTAAAACTACGCAACTGTATAACGAAAACATTAAAAGCGTGATTTCAATCTCCACTCAAAGAGAAATCGTATATTTTACCTGTGCTAACGACCACTCTTCCTTGTTAATTATACCTGTGTCAAAAGGCACCATAATTGTTTTTTTTTTTGTGAGTTCAGCTCATCTACCCCAGCAAGGGACCCTAATTCCTGAGATGTATGCTAGTATTGCACCAGCCCCGGTTTTTTTTGCCATGACTCTAGGTTAGGTTAGTTTAGGTTAGGTTAGGTATAGGAATGGAGTAGGTTAATACTTTCGGAATAATTTGGGAGTGGGAAACATAATGAGATTATTTTCAAGAAAATCCTACGGTCAGTTTTTAAGATATGGCGTCCCGCTTTTTTCGGGGAAAGGTCCCGGTCCTCGGTTACATCCCGGGAAAAAATGCTTGCCGGAAACCTCAAAGGCTAAAGATATACAAATTGCTTAATAATTGCCCCGGTGGGTTATGCCCGAGTGGCGTGTGAATTACGTCCTGAGGTCCGGTTTATCACTGCTCAGATTACAGGGTTCCTGACCGACGCCCTGTCTTAGGGGTCAAAATAAGAGAAGGGGTTGGATAATGGAGGCGGGTAGCGTGACCTCTTCTACGTAATCACCCGCGACGAGGCAGAGAAGCTAAATATATTACCTGCATAACATACAGACTGCAAGGTTATAATGCCTTCTAAAATGATTTATAGGTAGCGGCTGTCTTGCGCGTTTATGGGGACCTAGTTGGCTGTCATTTGTACGCGCTTATTTCCGCGGATTATCATAATTTAATGACACCGTCATGTTCAACGCGAAAGATTTTTTGCGCCAAATGGACGGACACCGTTGTATCTCTTGTCGTAGAAATGTGATTTTCTTGTATTTATTGTAAGTGTTTTTTTTTTTTTTTTTTGTATCTTGTCTTTGTGTCAAGTCAAAAATCATTTTTCATGGCGTTAAAAATGCATTCATGGCTTTTTTTCGAGCTTTTCATCAGTTCATGTATGTTTTCCTATCTGTCACCAAGCAACGCTTCCTATTTTGTGAACTGTATGTGTGGAAACACACACGCACACACACAAACATATACATTATATGTGTATATATATACACACATATATATATATATATATATGTGTGTGTATATATATATATATATATATATATATATATATATATATATATATATATATATATATATATATATATATATATATATATATATATATATACTCTATATATGAACGGGAAAGTGACTTCCACAATTAGCAAAGTTAAAGCCAAGACAAATTGTTGCATTTCATCAATCTTCAATTTACGAGTTTTCCATTATTTGGTAAAGTTCAGAGGTCCACACCGGGCTTCCTACAACCCTTTCAGTCTTTACCACACTTTGCTGTAGGGCCAAGAGCCCGTGCTGGCATAAGGCCGACTTAATCCAAACCAACCAACCAAATAGGATTTTTTGAATGTATTGTTGCAGTGGAAATCGGAATTACTCCTTGGATTTAATTATGTGAGAAATCTCTGAATCAAATCTTTTAGTAACCTAATTCTATATGTCATCTTTTTTCCTCGTTACCTTTAAATTAACTGATGAAAAATATTAAAACTTTTAATATTAAAATTGAAATATTAAAAATTTATCAAACCTCACTGGAATCACTTTACATCACTTGGGAATCTTATTATGTCTAATTAATATTTTTTTCTTTTCACAGGATTAAATTTAATATATGATTTTATTTTCCTCGTAACCCTTAATTTCACTGATAAAATTTTTGCAATATTTAAATTTTCATCAGAATTTCATTAAAACTACTTTACATCACATGGGAGTTTTGTTGTCTCTAAAAAATATTTTTTTCTTTTCACAAGATGAAATTTAATAGATGATTTTATTTTCCTCGTAACCCTTATTTTCATTGATAAAATTTCTTGAAAGATTTAAATTTTCATCAAAATTCATTAAAATCACCTTACATCACATGGGAGTTTTATTATGCCTAAATAATATCTATTTTTCTTTCCATAGGGGTTAAGAATCAGAAGTTTCCGGGTAAAAAACTCTCGGAATAAAATCACTACATCACCTGGGGGATTTTAGTTTTCTGTCCGCCCTCAGATCTTAAACACCACTGAGGCTAGAGGGCTGCAAATTGGCATGCTGATCATCCACCCTCCACTCACCAAACATACAAAATTGCAGCCCTCTAGCTTCAGTAGTTTTTATTTTATTTAAGGTTAAAGTTAGAGCCATGATCGTGCGTCTGACAGCACTTTCAGGAGGCGTCGCCCACGCACCTTCACCTGACCGCATCTGGGGAGCAACTGTCTGAACATATCTAAAGAAATTATACCTGAATAGTCCTTTTTCGCGGGGAATAAGAATCAGCAATTTCTGGATAAAAGGACATTGAAACACGATGCTCAGAAGCTTAAGACTGAAAGTAATTTTCCTCAGTTAATTTGGAAGGGCGCCTCGGGATGAGGAGGAGAGTGGAAAAGATGCCATTAATTTGATCTTTTTTTTTCCCCTTTTTATTTCCTCTGGCGTATTTTCTTTTTTATTCTTTTCTATATGATCATTATATTCCTCAGCCTCCTCCTCCTCCTCCTCCTCCTCCTCCTCCTCTCTATCTTTTCTTCTTCTTCTTCTTCTTCTTCTTCTTCTTCTTCTTCTTCTTCTTCTTCTTCTTCTTCTTCTTATTATTATTATTATTATTATTATTATTATTATTATTATTATTATTATTATTATCTTCCCCGCTCCTTCATCATTACCATCATCTTATTCTTTTTCTTCTTCTTCTTCTCATTATTATTATTATTATCTTCCCCTCTTCTTCTTATTATTATTATCATCATCATCATCACCATAATCATCTTCTTCTTCTTCTTCTTCTTCTTCTTCTTCTTCTTCTTCTTCTTCTTCTTCTTCTTATTATTATTATTATTATTATTATTATTATTATTATTATTATTATTATTATCTTCCCTTTATCAGTCACTGGTGAGTCGGGAAGTTGGGTAAAACTCGCTGGTGTACTAGGCAGTAAGCCTACCCAAGTAAAAGCCTAAGGTACAGTGGTACTTAGGTTCCAACATTTTTTCATAACTCGTGTAGTTCAGTTGGTAGCGCCCTTGCCTTTCAATTGAAAGATCTGGGTTCGATCCTGATGTGAGTCAGGAAGTGATTTCTGTTCCAAATGTAATTGTGTACTTCTGTACTTATACATGCATCTGTAGACACACACATATATATATATATTATATATAAATATATAATGTGTAAATATATATATATACACACATATATATATATATATATATATATATATATATATATATATATATATATATATATATATATATATATATATATATATATATATATATATGTATGTGTATGTATATATATACTGTATGTATGTATAGGCCTATAGATTAAAAGTAACAGCTTTTTAATAAAAAATCCCTTAAAAGTGCTCCCATAAGTCATCAGGAACCAGCCGCCCCCAAAATGCATTTTCTTCTCAAAAAGCCGAATGTAAATTGCCCAGTTTCCCAGATCATAACTCAAACTCAACGCTTCCCACAACTTAAAATTAAAAGTTTATTGTTGCTGAAGATGAAATTTGTAAGACAAAATCCTGCGTAAAAGAAAAAAGATAAAAACTCTTCGCGAAAAGTCTGGGCATAAAATAACATTTTGGGGAGAAAGTCTGAACATAAAAGGGTTTAAGACTTCGCCTCCCCACTCTGGACAATAGTCTTCTCCCTTTATAAGCTGAGTCTTGCGCAAACAAAACTTCTGTTTTTAATTTATGAGTCTTCTTCAAAAGCCCACAGAGGTGCTGTGGAGATGCGAAAGGGCTTCTATTTTTCTCTGATATTACATAGCAATGATGGGACTTTGGATTATAGGAACCAGGAGATTTCATAGTTAATGAAACCATAATTTGATCTTGGTATGAATGTGATATTATGGTTATAATTTTCTCCTTAACAGGTTCATTTACAAAACCCATTAAAAAGCATTAAAAATATTAATTAAGATATCAAATAACTGTACAGAAAATGTATAGATTATTAATCTTCCGTCTTCCAAACAAGCTGATGCAGAATATCAAACAATTAATAGGAACAAAATGGCAGTACTGAAATAATTTGACGACTGAATATTTTATGACCCAGTACTAGACACCTTGAGAAACGAAAGCGTTAACAACACTTCACCTTTACAAAGCAATGCAACGACCATTCACAATTCAGGACCGATTCATTTTCAGGCCCCCCAGAAAGCATATCTCTCTCTCTCCCTCTCCCCGCCTCTCTCTCTCTCTCTCTCTCTCTCTCTCTCTCTCTCTCTCTCTCTATGCACATATATATATATATATGTACAGTATGTATGTATAATATATATATTTATACATATGAGAGAGAGAGAGAGAGAGAGAGAGAGAGAGAGAGAGAGAGAATGTGCTTTCGGGGGGCCAAAATATGAGCTCGTCCTGAACTGTGAATGGTTGTTGCATTAGGTTGTAAAGGTGAAGTGTTGTTAAGACCTTCGTTTCTCAAGGTGTCTGGTATTGGGTCATAAAATAATCAAATGATTTTTGTCAAATAATTTCGGCATTACTGATTTTTTTCTATTGATTATTTAATATTCTGCATCAACTTGTTTGGTAGACGGAAAATTAATAAGCTGTAAATTTGTTAAACAGTTATTTGATATTTTAATTAAGATTTTTATTGCTTTTTAATGGGTTTTGTGAATGAACCCATAAAGAAGGAAATTGGAACCACAATGCCTCACTCATACCAAGATAAAATCACTGTTTCATTAACTGTGAAATTTCCTGATTCCTTTAACCCAAAGTCCCTTCATTATTGGATAATATCAGAGAAAAATAGAAGCGCTTTTGCATCGCCACAGCCCCGCTGTGGGCTTTTTAAAGAAGACTCATAAATTGAAAACAGAGGTTTTGTTTGTGCAAGACTCAGCTTATAAAGGGAGAAGGCTATTGTCCAGAGTGGGGAGGCGAAGTCTTAAACCCCTTTTATGTTCAGACTTTTTCCCCAAAATGTTATTTTATGCCCAGACTTTTCGCGAAGAGTTTTTATCTTTTTTCTTTTACGCAGGATTTTGTCTCACAAATTTCATCTTCAGCAACAATAAACTTTTAATTTTAAGTTGTGGGAAGCGTTGAGTTTGAGTTATGATCTGGGAAACTGGGCAATTTACATTCGGCTTTTTGAGAAGAAAATGCATTTTGGGGGCGGCTGGTTCTTGATGGCTTATAGAGCACTTTTAAGGAAGTTCTTATTTTAAATTCGTTGCTTGTAATCTACACACACACACACACACACACACACACACACACACACACACACACATATATATATATATATATATATATATATATATATATATATATATATATATATATATATATATATATATATATATATATCAATCGCCATTTCATTACCTCCAGTCTTGTCTGTCTGTCTCTCACTCTGATTCCCCCACCTCTCTCTCTCTCTCTCTCTCTCTCTCTCTCTCTCTCTCTCTCTCTCTCTCTCTCTCTCTCTCTCTCTCGATGTCTCCGCTATTTACGACATCGATTGACTCGAGCCTTTAGCCAAGTGTCTCTTCCTACCCCAGTTCACTGTCAGTCCCGAGGTCAAAGACAGACTCCCGAAAAGGAAGGCGAAGGAGATTTATGGATGGCCTGGTCTGAAAGAGCCTTTATGGTCTCATGTACTCCAAGATTCCTATCAGTAAGAAGAAGAGGGAGAAGAAGAGGGAGAAGAAGAGGGAGAAGGAGAGGGAGAAGGAGGAGCAGAAGAAGATATATAAGAAGAAGTAGAGGCAGATGAGGAGGAGCAGAAGAAGAAGAAGAAGAAGAAGAGGAAGGAGAAGAAGAATAAGCAGAAAAAGAGGTAAATGAAGAAGAAGAAGAAGAAGAGGAAGGAGGAAAAGAAAAAGTAGAAAAAGAGGTAAATGAAGAAGAAGAAGAAGAAGAAGAAGAAGAAAAAGAAGAAGAAGATGAAGAATTACAAGAAGATGTAGAAGAGGAAGAGGAAGGAGAAGCAGAACAAGGAGAAAAAGAGGTAAATGAAGACGAAGAAGAAGAAGAAGAAGAAGAAGAAGAAGAAGAAGAAGAAGAAGAAGAAGAAGAACTTTGTCCCAGGACGAGTGGGTCAGAGGTAAGCTTTTCATTCTTCTTCTCGTTTCACCGGGAAGAGAGACCGAAGCTCTATGGCCGTTTCAGTGCCTTATTTCTCCTTCTATTTACTTCTCTAATCTCTAATGTCACTTTCCCTTTGCTCTCAGCGATTACCGTCAAGTCACTGCGTGGGTAGTCTGTCCCAAAAGACTATTTGGAAAATGTACCATTATTAGAATTATTATTTCTTATTACGGTACATTTCTGTAGCAACCTGGAATGCATACTTTTGTACTTTTGTGACTGACCTTCCTTTAGTGTACCTCTGTTCACCAATGTCTAAAAGACAACTTAAAGAGAGTGTCTGGTTAATGTGGCAAAGTCAGTATGAGAGAGAGTCTGGTTAATGTGGCAAAGTCTGTACAAGAGAGTCTGGTTAATGTGGCAAATTCAGTACAAAAGAATGTCTGGTTAATGTGGCAAAGTCCTTATGAGAGAATGTCTGGATAATGAGGCAAAGTTCGTACTAGAGAGTGTCTGGTTGAAGTGGCAAATTCGGTACGAGAGAGTGTCTGGTTAATGTCAATACGAGAGAGTATCTGGTTAATGTGGCACAGTCTACAAGAGAGTGTCTGGTTAATGTGGAAAAGTCCATACAAGAGAGTGTCTGGTTAGTGAGGCAAAGTCAGTACGAGAGAGTGTCTGGTTAATATGCTAGAGTCCGTACAATAAAAAAAGAAAATAAACATGAAAAGCGCACACTTACCTAGAAACAGACAGACAGTGCAGTCGAGTGATATAATGCGCATGCGCGCACAAAGCTGCTGGGGATTCAAACTCAGGATTCGAACTCAGTTGGTCAGGGAAGGAGAAAGCCTCACGGACGGATTTCAGCTGATTTACTGATTTGATGTTAGACATTAAATCCCACATTTTGAAATAGATTCTGGAAAATGAAATACAGAAAAATATTAGATAACAGAAAGCTCATTCTTTTAATTTTTTGCCACTACAAGAGAAATAGCCTAAGGCGTTTCAGCTCAATTTGCCGCTGTAGATTACTTCGAAAATATTTTTATTTTGAGTGTATTACTCTCTCTGTGTACACAGATCAAACCACACTGTACTTTGATAAAGAATACACAATCGTACTCATATAAATGTCCTTCTGTTTTCCTTGATTGTATTTTACGTTCAAGAATCCAAAAATGGCTGAAAATATTAAGGTTCACGATATGGTCATGGGGCTTTATCAAACATTTTTACATTCTAGTCTTCACACAACACACACACATACATAGATATATGTTTATACATACATACAAACATACATACATACATACATACATATATACATACATATATATATATATATATATATATATATATATATATATATATATATATATATATATATATATATACATTATTCATTCCTCAGTCGACAGCTGTGCTATTAAGGCACCTCTCCCCAAAATGGGAAGAAATTGTATGGCTTTATATATATATATAAACCTAAGTCTTTTGTGATGGCAATTATAACTGAAAAAATCTTTAAAATTACAAAATGAAAAGTTGGGAATCTGGTTCGAGACAAGTACGCCCAATTCCATGTTCATTAGTAAGGTTGCCAAATAAATATCTAAAATAATAAGAACCGAGTGGATCTCTCTTGTTTGTCCGCCCCGGGTGGGGGCGGGGTAGGTAGGGGATCGGGAGGGTAGGGGAGACATGACACAGCCACCCTCCTCCTGCAAACCTGTTTGTCCGCCCCTTAGTTGGGGCAGGGTAGGCAGGGGATCGGGAGGGTAGGGAAGACATGACACAACCACCCTCCTCCTGCAAACCTGTTTGTCCGCCCCAGATGGGGGTGGGGTAGGAAGGGGATCGGGAGGGTAGGGGGAGACATGACAGGCAGCGCCGGGTTCCAGCTCAGGGTAGCGCGCGCCGTCAAGCTCATATATGTATAAACGTTAATAATTTGCAATGGCAAATATAACAGAAAAAAAAATCTGTATAAATAAGAAAAATACTTGGAAATCCACTTGGGACACGTGCACCCAATTCCACGTTCATGAATAAGGTTGTCAAATAAGCATATATGTACAAACCTTAATTAACTGCAATGGAAATTATAAAAAAAAAAGGCTGTAAATAACATTAAAACTTGGGAATCCCATTCCACGTTCACAAGTAAGGTTGTCAAACAGCAAGAAGAAGCGTAGGGGGTGGGGGGAGGGGGAGAAGGAGGGGACAACATAGATAAACAGGACTCAGCACCTAGTTTAATTTGTCCCTTACAGAGAGAGAGAGAGAAGAGGTGATCTGTTTGTCAAGCTCTTGGGAATGTTACGTAATGAGGGGGGGGGAAAGTATCGGTTTAAATATTCATATTAAGTGACTACACGTGGCAAGGATTTCTCTGTGTTCATAGGAGAAAATTCACTTAGACACAAACACGCACACACACACATATATATACAGTATATATATATATATATCTTTCCAGTTCTCAGTGAATCTTTTGGGATGAAGTTGCGACCCTTTAAGACATTTTCCTATCTGTTTGTGACCCACCACATTCATCTAGCTACTGCGTACCGCGTTCCATCCTAACCTCTGGGCCACGAGCACTCATATATATATATATATATATATATATATATATATATATATTATATATATATATATTATATATAGATATATATATATATATATATATATATATATATATATATATATATATATATATATATATATATATATATATATATATATGTAAATATAACTCTGGGTCTTACAATAAAATGTCAACAGTCACAAGTTCCCAAGAAAAGGAGAGAGAGAGAGAGAGAGAGAGAGAGAGAGAGAGAGAGAGAGAGAGAGAGAGACGATCCGATTTTGTCTGGCAGAAGTGATTAGCTTAATGGACATCTTGCATCGGAGTCTACAATCGCAATGCCATCTTTATTTCTTTCTTTGTACCTACGTTTTTTTTTTTATTTAAGTTTTGCGGTGTTTTCTTTCTTTCTTTTCAGTCGTTCGTGCGCATGAACGATACGAGTCCCGGACAGGTTTTGACGGAGGTCGAATGATACAGGTTTCTACAAGGTGAGGTGGTTTGTCTGTAGAAGGTGGTGATGTGTTTCTTCAAGTTAGCTGAATTTTGTGTTGCCAAAATTATGACACTTTGCGTCGTTCTGGGTGTGGTTAGTGAGACGAATCTCTCTCACTCACTCTCTCTCTCTCTCTCTCTCTCTCTCTCTCTCTCTCTCTCTCTCTCTTCACTGTTCTCTCTCCCTGTCTCACCCTCTTTCTGTCTCACTTTATCTCTCTCTCTCTCTCTCACCCCGTTCTCTCTCTCCCCCCGTTCTCTCTCTTTCTCCGTCTGCCTCTCTCTCTCTCTCTCTCTCTCTCTCTCTCTCTCTCTGCCTGTCTGTCTGTCTGTCCACTCTCTCTCTCTCTCTCTCTCTCTCTCTCTCTCTCTCTCTCTCTCTCTCTCTCTCTGTCTGCCTGTCTGTCTGTCTGTCCACTCTCTCTCTCTCTCTCTCTCTCTCTCTCTCTCTCTCTCTCTTCTCTCTCTCTTCATTGTTCACTCTCTCTGTCTCACCTTCTTTCTCTCTCTCTCCCTCTCCCTCTCCCTCTCTCTCTCTCTCTCTCTCTCTCTCTCTCTCTCCTGTGGCTTTAGACGGAACAATGGAATTTTCTTAAGAACTGGAGATTTTGTTCCATTCCACTTCAGTTTTTTCATTCAATTAATTCGCCTTTACTCTAATTAATCTTAAGTACTCGAATATAAATATTTATATAAAAATCTTCCTTTCCCAACTGTATATTATTCACTTGTGAAGGGAATATATTCATGGCCACTGTCTTTTATTGATGCGCCTGTGGACGGGTCTTGAAGAATCTATAAAGGCAGAAGCTACTGTGGTACCGCTCTCTGCAGGTCCTGATTGAGTTGGCATTGTGCCAGCACGGGGTCTTGCTCCTGGACTACCACCTATGTTCATCTTGATTCTGAAGGAGTGGTTTCGCCTAAAGGGGGACTGGATAGCTTATGCCATCTCATGACAACTTCCGATCTCCGCAGATCTTGACTACTCATGCTCGAAAAAGACCGCAGGTTGATGGCAATCGGTTTGAAAGAGAGACAACAAGAACCATCCGATCTTGCTTTGTCGACCGAGTTACGCGCACACCATGAGCAACACGACTCGATGGACTGACAGAACTGTTACGAAGTACAATAAATTAAAATTATGACCCACCAATATTGGAATGTAAGTTGGAAAAAAACGTAACAGAGAAAAGTAAAAAAACCCCGAAAATGGAGAGAGAGAGAGAGAGAGAGAGAGAGAGAGAGAGAGAGAGAGAGAGAGAGGGAGAGAGCCCACTCGTCCGAAACAACGGTCCATCATTAATGTGTCATTGTGAATCAAAATGCATCTCTCCTCTGTTACAATGAATGGTCGGGTAAACACGCCAAAAGTGTTATGGGCCTTTCATTATAATGAAGCGTCAACAATCGTTTTGTTTGCGCTGTTATACAGGACGCCCCTTTTTATTCGCGGGAGCCTGTTTTATGATATGGCAGAGAGAGAGAGAGAGAGAGAGAGAGAGAGAGAGAGAGAGAGAGAGAGAGAGAGAGAGATTGATGTTTCATAAGGGCAGGGAGGGATAGATGGGTTTTGAGAGAGAGAGAGAGAGAGAGAGAGAGAGAGAGAGAGAGAGAGAGAGAGAGAGATATTGATGTTTCATAAGGCATAGAGGGATAGATGGGTTTTGAGAGAGAGAGAGAGAGAGAGAGAGATATTGATGTTTTATAAGGCGAGAGAGAGAGATATTGATGTTTCATAAGTCATAGAGGGATAGATAGGTTTTGAGAGAGAGAGAGAGAGAGAGAGAGAGAGAGAGAGAGAGAGAGAGAGAGAGAGAGAGATATTGATGTTTCATAAGGCATAGAGGGATAGATGGGCTTTGAGAGAGAGAGAGAGAGAGAGAGAGAGAGAGAGAGAGAGAGAGAGAGAGAGAGAAATTCATCACTTTCTCAACTGTTCCAAAACGTAGGATACGCAAGAATAATGACAATTTTGTTAAAATAATTCTCTATTTTTCCAGAATAAAGCCAAAGAATAAATTGGTCCACTGCAATGAAGGAATTCAGGACTAAATAACTTTTAATCCTTTTAGGAATCTCTAAAACTTTCTGCCTTTTTCATTTCTCGAGAGAAAAAAGTTCATCAACCTTTTCATTACTTTGAATGTGAAAAGCAGATACTTATTTGGAGATATTTCTAAGTAAAGCCAAGCCTTGTCCCCACATGTATTTGAATAAAAACATCCTGTTTTGATATAATACTATCGTAAATAATCCATTATTATATTCAAATGGATTTCATGATAAAAAAGCATTTGATATATTGCCATTTAAAAAAATTATTTGCGCTCAACAAACAAACAGGCTTGCACAACAGATAGGGAATAAGTTTATCAACACATATATCAAAATAATTTTGCACGGCAAACCAAATCTGAGGATTTTTCACGCTCAAAAAAACCTCTCTCATATGTTTTTATTTATCAAATACGTTTTATCACACAAACTAGGTCGACGAAGCCTGATAAATTGTGCTTCCAGCTGAACGAAAACGATGACAAAAGCCTCCTGAACAAATGAACAAATTGAACGAAATGCGATGATCAGCGAAAATGGAAGTGATTAGCATATAGATACAAATATATGAAGGTATTAAAGGTGTTTGTTCTTTCGTGCATTCAAATGTTCATAACAGCAGAACGATGTTATTTTTTCTCCCTCCTTCTTTGTATCGTTATTTTATTCGCTTATCAATTAGCATTTGTTTAAAGCGCCCCTTTGATTTCCAAGAGGGGAGAGGTATCTCGCCCAAATCTAATTTATAGAATTTAATTTCATTTAATCACACGCGTCTCTCCTCTCCGTGAAAACGCCATATCTAGCTTGGTCAAAGATTTGACGTATGGAAGCCTTTTTAGCTTATTTCCTTTCAAAATAGAATCCCAAGTCTCCTTCAGGAGGGAGAGTTTCGGCCAATGCCCTTAGCATGCCTTTTGTATTGCTTTTGAACAGAACCTTAGGTCCCCTTCAGGAGGAAGAGTTTAAGCCAATGCCCTTAGCATGTCTTTTTGTATTTCTCTTGAACCTTAGGTCCCCCTCAGGAGTGAGAGTTTAAGCCATTGCCCTTAGCATGTCTTTTTGTATTTCTCTTGAACCTTAGGTCCCCCTCAGGAGGGAGAGTTTAAGCCAATGCCCTTAGCATGTCTTTAACAGCTCGAATGCCTTCAGGTATAAAGCTTATAAGCAATAATATTCTCTCAGTGTCTTCGAACGATAATGGCAAATCTCCTTAACGCATTTTCCACCTTTACGACAGGGTAAAGTATATTTTCTATTCAATGTCCTAAGCAATTGAACATGCCCTTAGCAGGTCGAGACGCCTTTAGGTACAAACGCTTATGCGTGATATTTTCCTAGCGCTTTCGGCATTATATTGGCATATCTCCTTAACGTATTTTCCACTTCCACGAACAAGCGAAATATATTTCCGTTTCTGTCACATCAAGCAATGGGTCTATCTCGTATGCATTTTGCAAATCTGATTATCCGGCTCTCTCTTTGCGAGATATTTCTCTCCGTCAAGTCTGGATGCGTTTTCTTCGTACTTAAATCATTTGCTCGGTATGTTCCTTGTCTTCTTTCATCTAGAAGGCTGTAGCGTGTTTCCTCTCCTGTTCGTGCGAACTTCGAAAAGATATTCTCTTCGGCAATTTCACTTCCGTGATTGGTGCGGGATCGGCCTAGAGTTTTCGATAGGGAGTTAGCCCAGGTTCGGTTCGATTGACGGGGAGGCAGTGTGGGATTTGAGTGGCAGAATTGGCGCGATTGCCTTTGAATTTTAGGCGAGAAATTGGCAAGGAATTCGCTTGGAAACATCAGAGAAGAATTGGCACGGAATTATTACGATTTGCACAAAATTAGCGTGGATTTTTTTTTTTTTTTTTTTTTTGGAAAGAACTGGTCAGGAATTGGCTTGGAAATTTCAGAGCGGAATTGTTACGATTCGGACAAAATTGGCGGTATGTTTTAGCAAATACTGGCTCAGAATTGTTGGAACTGGTCTGGAATTTTCAGCGGATATTGTCACGGAATTTGAGTAAAATTTGAATAGCATAATCGAAGCAAATGACCCCGGAATTTCCAGCATGAAGTTGGCAAAGAATTATCGCAACCAGCACAAAATTAGCTAAGAATAACACCCTTTCACCCAAGGCCGAGAGAGACAAGGTCTACCCAATTGGGCGGAGTCGCCTCCCACCTGGGGGTAACTACGTAGGCGATGACGTATCTTAGAGGTACCTGCTCGTTACGGCAATTCACCTGCTGACGCAGTAAGGAGGTAGATAAAGCTCCGCCCACAAGGGGGATTTTGGGGGAAGTGAGCAGACCCTCTCTTTCTCTGGGCCTTGCTTTCACCAATTACAGCACCGCCAATTCCACGACGAGAATTCCACTTGAAATCTGGATCACTGGGGCTAATTCGGTGCTCAATCAGCAGTATAAATTCTAGGCTAAATCCTCGCTAATCGCTCCAACAAAGTTCCAGGCTAATTCCGCTCCAACTGCGCCAATTCCGCGCCTACTCCAAAAGGACAGTTCCACGCAAATTCCACACCAAGAATTGCGCGATACATAACGCAAATTACACGCCGGATATTCCACGCCAATTACGCTATAATAATTTCTGAATCTTCACATTTTCAGTGAAAATTCCGTGAATTTCTTATGTCAGTCTATTTTTTTTAAGTAAATCTTTTTTTTTAATAATCTATTTTAGTCTATTAATATCGCTACGTATGACTTCCCAGCCGTGGAGCCGTTGATAAGAGAACAAATAACCCTGTGAGAAGTTCCTGAGAGAGAGAGAGAGAGAGAGAGAGAGAGAGAGAGAGAGAGAGAGAGAGAGAGAGAGAGATAAATTTTTCAGTGGAATTTCTCATTCCCACGAAGGAGGTTCCAAGCTTAGCCCGTCGTTCTCTGAAATCTCAGTGAACAGAGAGAGAGAGAGAGAGAGAGAGAGAGAGAGAGAGAGAGAGAGAGAGAGAGAGAGAGAGAGAGACACCAATTGTTCTCGCGGAATTCCTCCCTTACACGAAGGAGTTCTAAGCTTAGCCCACCGTTGTCTGAAATCTTATTGCCCGACGGTAAACTTTGGTCATTGAGGCGGGCAAAGTGGCCTCTCTAGGTCCTTTCTCAGGGCAATGACGAGCACCCCACCCCACAAATTCCCATCCTCCCACCCCCACCCCCCGCAGATTCCTCCAGTGTTGTTTGTAAAAGAAAATCCCCACCAGACAAGGTGGTAAAGCTGTCTGGATTCAGACAAGGGGAAATAAACAGCCAAGTCTTCACATTGCGTTTAGCTGGTTCGACTTTATTGCTGGGCAAATCTTTATCATTTTTAAAGCTGGTGTTTGATGTTTCAGGCTCTGATGTTTGCGATGGTTTAGAACACGGTTGATTTGTATGCTAGTGATTGGGAGATGATGTAAAATGTGTTTTTTTTTTTATATATCAGGTTGATGTATGATGTATCAGATGGTAGTTAATGCTAAAACGTCAACTGGAAGATGATTCAGTTTTTTTTCCAGGTAATTTGAAGATAATCCAGTGGTTCTCCAGTTAATTATTGAAATGCATATATAATTATATATATACACCTATATATATTTATATATATGCATATATATATTTATATATACATACATACATATATATACATATATGTATATATAAATATATATAAATATATATATATATATATATATATATATATATATATATATATATATATGTATGTATATAAATACATATATAGTTTGGGACGAATCTATTTATATGCATATATATATATATATTTATATATACATACATGCACACACACACACACACATATATATATATATATATATATATATATATATATATATATATATATATATATATGTATGTATGTATGTATGTATATACATACATAAAGTTTGGGACGAATCTATATGCAGAGAATTCTCGAGAATAAGAAAAAACATTTTTTGGATACATCAAAGAGGGAAGCATCAACACCAGCGTGTATTACACTCCCAAAAGAGAGAGAGAGAGAGAGAGAGAGAGAGAGAGAGAGAGAGAGAGAGAGAGAGAGAGATTCTTCACTGATTGCAAATTGAAAGAGGAATTCGAGCTCATAAAACTTCCTGCGAGGAAAAAAGAAAACTCAGAAAACTTCAATGACAAAAAAGAACGCTTTCCTCCTCGAAGAAGTTTCAAGAATCCGGAGAAGTTTTTCTATGCTCAAGAATGTCTCGGATATTCAAGAATGTCTCACACATATTCTTGCATCGGATAAGACGGTTATTGGAGATTTGTATCACTGTATTTTCAAATTCCTTCGCATAAGAATCCCGTGATTTATTGGGAAGGTATTAAGTGTACTGAGTTCCCCTACGGTTTTCTTATGCCCAAGAGTGTCCAAGATATTCAAGAATGTGTCAAATATTCAAGAATGTGTCAAATATTCAAGAATGTCTCAGATATTCAAGAATGTCTCAAATATTCAAGAATGTCTCAGATATTCAAGAATGTCTCAAATATTCAAGAATGTCTCAGATATTCAAGAATGTCTCACATATTCAGGAATGTCTCAGATATTCAAGAATGTCTCAGATATTCAAGAATGTCTCACATATTCAGGAATGTCTCAGATATTCAAGAATGTCTCACATATTCAGGAATGTCTCAGATATTCAAGAATGCCTCACATATTCAGGAATGTCTCAGATATTCAAGAATGCCTCACATATTCAGGAATGTCTCACATATTCAGGAATGTCTCAGATATTCAAGAATGTCTGATATATTCAGGAATGTCTCAGATATTCAGGAATGTCTCAGATATTCAAGAATGTCTCATATATTCAGGAATGTCTCAGATATTCAAGAATGTCTCACATATTCAGGAATGTCTCAGATATTCAAGAATGTCTCAGATATTCAGGAATGTCTCAGATATTGAAGAATGTCTCATATATTCAGGAATGTCTCAGATATTCGAGAATGTCTCACATATTCAGGAATGTCTCAGATATTCAAGAATGTCTCAGATATTCAGGAATGTCTCAAATATTCAAGAATACCTCACATATTCAAGAATGCCTCAGATATTCAGGAATGTCTCAGATATTCAAGAATGTCTCAGATATTGAAGAATGTCTCACATATTCAAGAATGTCTCAGATATTCGGGAATGTCTCGGATATTCAAGAATGTCTCAGATATTCAAGACTGTCTCAAATATTCAAGAATGTCTCAAATATTCAAGAATGTCTCAGATATTCAAGAATGTCTCAGATATTGAAGAATGTCTCAGATATTCAAGTATGTCACACATATTCAAGGATGTCACACATATTCAAGAATGTCCCAGATATTCAAGAATGTCTCAGATATTCAAGGCTGTCTCAAATATTCAAGAATGTCTCAGTTATCCAAGAATGTCTCAGATATTCTTGCACTAGATAAGACCGTCACTGTAAATTTGTATCACTTTTTATTTTCAAAAATCGTCGAATAAATATCACTTGATTTATTGGAAAGATATGAATATATATATATATATATATATATATATATATATATATATATATATATATATATACATATACAAATATGTGTATATACTCGTATATGTGTGTGTATTTATGTATACAGATATATATGTGTGTGTTTGTGTATCTAAGAAGACATTAAAAATCATAACACCCCATCATCCAAAATTCTCCACTGGCCAAGTATTTATTCATCCTCGTTCAAAAAATAAAAAAACTCAACCTTTCCCAAACGAATGAAACCAGTCCTCGCGGAGAGTCTAAGTGACGAGGAAAGCGAATAATAAATGGCCTGAGCCTCTTTTCGGAGAAAATGAAAGAGATAAAGGAATAAGGAATAAATAAAGATAAAACAAATAAAGAATGCGCCGAAGTTTCCTCGGCTCAGTGGAGTTTTCTGTACAGCCACGGCCCATGAAACTTAAAACCGTGGCCCACGAAACTTTTAACCAACGCCCGGTGGTGACCTGTGTTGTTGGCACCTATAGCGGTGCCAGGCTCACGATCATGGCTGAATTTAACCTTAAATGAAATAAAAACTAATGAGGCTAGAGGGCTGCAATTTGGTATGTTTGATGACTGGAGGGTGGATGACTGACATAGCAATTTGCAGCCCTCTAGCCTCAGTGGTTTTTAAGATCTGCGGGCGGACAGAAACAGTGCGGACAGAAAAAAGTGCGGACGGACGGACAAAGAAAGGTAAAATAAAAAAGGACTCCTGGGTTTTCCTTCAGTGGGAGTCCTTAGGAGAGCAGCTGCGACAGGATTAACTTTCGAGAGGACGAGAAAGGAAGAAGGGTCTTTTCTCTCACTCCGTCTCCTTACAACAGAGAAAGTTGTCTTTCTCTTTGTCCGTCTTCCTCACTTCGGTTCACTGGGTCTCGTTTTTCCTCTTCTTCTTCTTCTTCTTCTTCTTCTTCTTCTTCTTCTTCTTCTTCTTCTTCTTCTTCTTCTTTTTAATTTTCAGCAGCAATTTTGTTTCTTTTTTTTATTTTCGTTCTTCTTCTTCTTCTTCTTCTTCTTCTTCTTCTTCTTCTTCTTCTTCTTCTTCTTCTTCTTCTTTTTAATTTTCAGCAGCAATTTTGTTTCTTTTTTTATTTTCGTTCTTCTTCTTCTTCTTCTTCTTCTTCTTCTTCTTCTTCTTCTTCTTCTTCTTCTTCTTCTTCTTCTTCAGCAGTAAATTTTGTTCCTTTTTCCATTTTCGTTCTTCTTTAGTTTTTGGGATGTTACCTGCCTGAATTCTCCTCTTATTTATCATATATATATGCATATATATATATATATATATATATATATATATATATATATATATATATATATATATACTCATACATAAATAATTTTTCCACCCTCTACTGATATCACTATCGTTGTCAAATCAGAAGTAGATCGTAACCTAATATCTTCTCGGGCGACCCAGCGCAGCTCGACGGCAGAGCGCCGAGGGACACTCACAAGTTGCGAGTTCGATTCCCGCTGGTTGGTCACCCGTCCACCCAGCGGTCATTTGCTGAGACTCAAAGGCGAAGGAGGAAAGAGACGACTAATCACACTCTACGAGACTTGTCCTCAACACCAGTCGATGCAGAGTGACGTGTTAAGAAGAAATATACTTGTGGGCCGTAGCTACTGAAAATATATGTCGTTTTATCTCCTTTTTATTTTTTACAACTGAAAGAAGTTTTAGGTCAATTGTGTATTGGATGATTTTGTCAGGTCGTACGACCAAAAGGATAAGTTATTTTACTAATATTTATTTTCTTATATTTTTTTGTACATGTTTATTAATTGTATCCATATGAATAAAGTTTTGAACCTGAATTTGAATTTAAAATTATTTCTTAGCTTCTTACCCTCTTTCGCCACTGACGGATACTCTGCAATAGCGATATAACTTGACAAAGAAATTTTTAAACGCTCTAATTGCAGTGCGTAACGTTACAGACACACACGCACAAACACGCTGGGGACACGAAGGAGAGGGGGCCTGAGAGAAGAAAGACTGAATTTGTGAAGACGAAGTCAGGGCACAAGATATAAACACGGGGAAAGGTGCATTGAGAACAGCGAAACCTTCCCCCCCGACTAGGGATTGAGCTGTGAAGAAGAAGAAGAAGAAGAAGAAGAAGAAGAAGAAGAAGAAGAAGAAGAAGAAGAAGACTTTACATAAGAGTGAACTGTATTTGGTTGCAAAACTTCGGCTAGAGGGCAGAGCGAGGTCGTGACCCTTTGACCTTAAAATCCCAGCCATCTCTGAGGAGCTATTGAATAAGATGCATAACTAGTAAGCCTTCTTGTTATGTCTGCAGCTCCAGTGCTCTCTGGAGGACTATTTACTCAAAGACAAATGGACTTCCCGTGAAACAGAAGGAGCGTTAGGCGATCAGGAAAGGACTCCAGATATCCTCGTAGAAGCAAAAGTGGCTCCCACTCTGAAAATGTCCTTGAAGGAGTAAAGTGGTCCCTCAGTCTAACGCCACCCCGATTTATCTTGGCACTGAAGGTGGTGCCATCTGAAGGGGAGCAGAGAGCCCACAGACCTCACCTAGGTGTTTACGCCAAAGGCTTCAGTTTGATGGTGACTGGTTTGGAAGCGGGACAATAATACATATTCGATCCTCCTGAAGAAGCGATGAAGTTCGGAACCACACCGTGGTTTTATCACTGATTGGAGTCAGCAGAACAAAAGGCAAGCAAATCAATGCATAGTGCTTTCACGTGCGTTTGGCACACCCATCTTTAGGCCACATTACAGCGGTGGTTCTTAACCTTTTTCAGTGCATGAACCCCTTTCGAATCAGCAGTCAGTTCTCGCACCCCTGAATTGCTGAAATAATAATAATAATAATAATAATAATAATAATAATAATAATAATAATAATAATAATAATAACATAATAATAATAATAATAATAATAATAATAATAATAATAATAATAATAATAATAATAATAATAATAATAATAATAATAATAATAATAGGATGATTGGGATAGACCAAAAAAAAATAATAATAATAATAATAATATTATTATTATTATTATTATTATTATTATTATTATTATTATTATTATTATTATTATTATTATTATTATTTTTATCTTTCGCAGAAAAAAATAACACGAATATATAAAAATATAATTTACTTTGGTTATTCATAGGCATTCTCGCACCCCTTAGGAGCCGGCTTCGCACGCCCTAGGGGTGCGAGCACCCCTGGTGAAGAATCTCTGCACTACAGTGTGAAGGGCATATGAAGGACGTCAAAAAGTAACATTGAATGCATGTGTAAATAAGGAAGAAGAAGAAATAATCAGACTGCACGAGTCCAACTATCGAACAGCCCACATCTGAAAATGATTACCACCTATTTCTGAACTGCTGAACAACAAAGTTCACAGGTAATGATTTTTGCAACGTATGAAAAAAAAATATCTATGCTAATATTATATATGCATATGTCTCCATCAAAATGATTTCTGATTCCGAGTGGCGATCTGCGATGAAAACTGATGGCTGTGAAGCAGTCATTAATAAGATTTAGCAACTTCCATTTCAAATGTCTTTTCTTATAACAGCCAAGAACACTCCCAGAATTCTCAAACCCCACAACAGATAAAATACTAAACCATTCTCTCGAAGCAAATATAGTCAGATTATAACTGCCACTCATAAAGGACATGTTTAAAAATGGAATATTATTTTCAAGCAATTGACAGGCTCAATGCAAGCTAACCTCCATTAAATATTTCTTGACAAATTGACATGAAAGACCCATTCAGGAACTCGTCTCCTAAAAATAGTCGTCTTGGCATTGGGGGCCAGTGGAGCCCGTGATTCGATTCCTTTGAGCAGACTGAACACTAACGAAGCTCCAGCCTGACGAATATGAGCGAAAACTCACGAACAATATCGCTCTTAATTCGTGCACAATTCGTTACTGAGACCGCAATTTTGTTTTCAATAAGTGCATTTGCATGTGTAGAACGTACGTGTAAAAATATTTTTAGGTATACATACATACACATGTTCATATATACACATAAACACATGAGCATGCGCTACACTAGCACACACGTACACACACATATACGTATGTATATGTATACTTGTATAAAGTTAAGTATATCTTAGTTTAACCAGACCACTGAGCTGATTAACAGCTCTCCTAGGGCTGGCCCGAAGGATTAGATTTATTTTACGTCGCTAAGAACCAACTGGTTACCTAGCAACGGGACCACAGCTTATTGTGGAATCCGAACCACATCATGACGAGAAATGAATTTCTATCACCAGAAATAAATTCCTCTAATTCTTCATTGGCCGGTCGGAGAGTCGAACGCTGGGTCAACATTTTGCTAGCCGAGAGCTCTAACCACCCCTCCAATGAAGAACTTGTATACTGTATATATATACATACATACATGCTGTATATATATATATATATATATATATATATATATATATATATATATATATATATATATATATATATATATATATATAATATAATGTTTGTTCCACATTAAACACTTGGTGCACACATCCTCTTGGTTATCTGAGCCCACACTGCTCTTCACCTATCATTCCTTCTATCAGTCACCTCTATGAACTTTATCCTCATACATAAGTATGATTATTCCAGTAGCTTAATCTTTAGGGACATTTTAACATCAAACCGCCCCCGGATTATCAGTCCATAATATTTAGGGGACAGGAAAATCCCCGTGACCAAATTGACAGGAAAAATCAAACAATTTCTGTGACAATAAAGTCACTATCCGGACTTACTGGCGATCATTGACGATTCTTCCTCCAATTTCGTCCTTACACGACATTTTCTTTTTCTCCCGCTGTAAAATCGGGCTCATGGCGTCATTTAGCAGTGACATTTCCCTTCACGTCGTCCTCGCGGGGTTCTTTAGACCCGCCAGGGCAGAATAAATGCCCAGAGCTAGACAGAAACTTTACTCATTAGGAGCCCAAGTGACTCTGGCAACACCGCCATGTCTGATTTTTCCCACAAAAATAATTTTGTTTTAATTTTTTTTTTTTGGCCAGTGTTGCGGTTTCATAACTCGATGCTAAGATTATGTGGAGTTTAATAAGCAAAATTAAAAATTCGACGACGTCATATCACTGTAAACAGGGGGAGTATCTTTGCGTAAAGCTGAGTTCTCGAATATAAGACATAGAAGCGTACAATTTTATCTTTGGCCATTTTTAGAGTGCCATAACTCATTGCTAAGATTATATATATGGAATTTAACACAAAAGGAATCAGACGAAATCTTATCAATTGAGAAAGATTAAACACTCTTTCTTCAAGCTGAGTTCTTGAATATAAGACACAGAAGCGTATAATTTTATCTATGGCCATTTTTAGAGTGCCATAACTCATTGCTAAGATTATATATATGGAATTTAACACAAAAGAAATCAGACGAAATCATATCAATTGAGAAAGATTAAACACTCTTTCTTCAAGCTGAGTTCTTGAATATAAGACATAGAAGCGTATAATTTTATCTATGGCCATTTTTAGAGTGCCATAACTCATTGCTAAGATTATATATATGGAATTTAACACAAAAGAAATCAGACGAAATCATATCAATTGAGAAAGATTAAACACTCTTTCTTCAAGCTGAGTTCTTAAATATAAAACACAGAAGAATATAATCTTATCTTTGGCTAGCGTCAGAGTTACATAACTTGACGGTAATGGAATATAGGATTTAACACAATGAATAAGATACCAGACGATATTATCTCAGTGAAGAAAGACGGAATATCCTTTCAAGCTGAGCTGTTGAATATGAAAACAGACAGGAATATTATTTCGGGTCTTTCCTAGATAGGGACCCGGAAGGGTTTTAACCCGGTATGTGTCCACCTTTGCGGCGTGTTTAGTACAAGCCCGGTGGGGATGACCGTAAAAACATAAACAAAAGACTGTAAATATCATAAAGATAATGACCCCCAAGATATATTAGTCTTAGACAGGAAAGATCCACAATTTCTTTAAGAATACAGTGTACTGTATTTTGCATAATCTTGTTAAGAAAGAGGTAAGATATTCTGCACGTTCCTTCTATCTTTGAGCGAGCATTCACTATCGCTTTCGCTCCTTCAAAGAAAGAGGTTTCAATTATTGGAATATATCTTAAATCTTTCTATTCGTCATGAAACACACACAGATATTGGGAGCGTTTTCTCCAAAGTCAATCGCTTGTACAGAAAGCGGTTTCTTTGGCAGGAATTCTCCCAAGTGTTTTCTTACGTAAGGAGTGTGGTTCATTAGAAGAATTCTCAATTTTGGACTAGTGTATAATAAGTGGACACAAATTCCTACATGGTAAACACATTTAGGGCTAAAATCCAAGGTATTTAGATGTTAAATACTGACTTTCTAGATTACTAACAAGTAAACATCACGGAAGAGTTTACTTCAAGAGATCTTGAATTTTTTAAAAGAATTCTCAATTTTGGACTTGCATATAAGGGGACACAAATTTATACAAGGTGAACTCATTAAGGACTAAAATCCCAGATATATGCAGTAGATGTTATGTTATAGACGTTAAATGCTGATTTTCTAGATTACTAAAAAGTAAACAACACGGAATAGTTTAATTAAGGAGATCTCAAATACTAAGTTCTAAATGTACTAACAAATGCTTTATTAAATATTTTAGCCAGGTCTTAAATATTGAATCCTAAATTATTACTAAGTAAACATCATTAACTTCCGAAAAGATTTTAATACTAAATTATAGAGATACTACCAAGTAACTACTATTTTTTTTTGACACGTTTTAGAACAGGTAAAAAATGCGCCGAAGTTTCTTCGGCGAAATCGAGTTTTCTGTACATCGTATAATCAAGGGCAGCGATAATAGATCTATCTTTCGGTGGTCTCGCTATAATACTGTATGAGCCGAGGCCCATGAAACTTTAACCACAGCCCGGTGGTGGCCTGACTTATATCGTTGCCAGACGCACGATTATGGCTAACTTTAGCCATACATAAAATAAAAACCACTGAGACTAGAGGGCTGCAATTTGGTATGTTTGATGATTGGAGGGTGGATGATCAACATACCAATCTACAGCCCTCTAGCTTCTGTGGTTTTTAAGATCTGAGGGCGGACAGAAAAAGTGCGGGCGGACAGACAAAGCTGGCACAATAGTTTTATTTTCAGAAAACTAAAAATGAAAACTCTTAGACGCCCAGTGAGTAAATATGATTAACTCAACGTACATCTTAAATAGTAAATTCTTGAATTATCACCCAAGAAAGATTATCAACGATTTTAGATAGACAAACATGGATTCTGAATTATAACTGTGGAATATTAAGTAATGAGAAGGAGAATTTTGCTTTTCTTATATTAAATATATACCTGAAAAGCAGAAATTCCAATAGGAGAGAAACTTCAGATTACAAGAATCATATATATATATATATATATATATATATATATATATATATATATATATATATATATATATATATATATATAAATATATATGTATATGTACTGTATATATATATATATATATATATATATATATATATATATATATATATATATATATATAACATACACATGTGAGTGGTACATATGATAATCAAAACAATAAAAATATAATAAAAAAAAACCACCTATTTTCCTTTTATACTGGAATACCATAAGTCAATGTTTTTCTCCCCTTTTCCCAAACCGGTGTGACGGGAACTACTAAATTTCGGGAGGAACCGGAACACCAGAAGTTACCGGAAGTGACAAAGCGGTCCCCTGGAGTGTTCCGGATGTATCAGAGTGACGGACGAATCTTGAAGAATATAAGAAAACGGGAAATATAAGAGAGGGTCTTCAGTGTTATGGCTGATTCTGTCCTATTTACTGGCTGGCAGAATTTGTATGAAAAAGGTATATTTAAATGCGTGCATACTATGGACTAAATAATAATAATAATATAATAATAATAATAATAATGAATTTCTTCAGCAGTAAATTTAATAATCTTCATAATTATTATTCATTGCTATTCTAAAAAGCTGATTTTAATAATAATAATAATAATAATAATAATAATAATAATAATAATAATAATAATAATATATCTTTTCAACAGAAAATTGAAAAATCTCCATAATTATCATTCATTGTTATTAAAAAAAAAACTGATTTTAATAATAATAATAATAATAATAATAATAATAATAATAATAATAATAATAATAATTAATAATAATAATAATAATAATAATAATAATAATAATAATAATAACTCTAGATTCTTTTGAAAACACCGAATAATTCAATAAAAACAAGCTAATGATTCGAACCTACATAATTAGAGCGAATAATTTGGAAAGGTAAAAATAAAATATACAGCAAGGAATTAGTCCCCATCCCGTCCAGATTCAACTAACATTAACAGAAGCTGTCATTTACATAATGTTCAAAATTAATCCATTAAACATAAAGGAGAAGAGGACAATCTAAAACATTTAACTATAATTTTACATAGCTCATTAAAAATAATTAATAAGGTTTTCACTATAATTTCTGGCGATTCAAGTCAATAATCTAACTTTATACCTATTAACTATCAGCTAATATCCTGAATTCCTTGCTCGTAGCGCAGATTAACTTAGTGGTTATTATACTTTAGTGCCATTTGCACTGAGAAATCTAATTGGTGCATCTGTCAAGCTTAGATTAAGTCAAGAAGTGGTGTTGTTTTTGTAGCCATTTCTCGCTTAAATTAGGGCAATTTGATGTCATGGTTTGTGTACTTTATAATGTATACGTACGTACACATACTCGCATCCACACACACACCACACGTATGTATATCTATATGTATATATAATATATACATATATATATATATATATATATATATATATATATATATATATATATATATATATATATATATATATATATATATGTATCAAGCATTCCAAAACAGCAGTAGCTTAAGGAGAGAGGATTTGAAGGCCATAATTCTGGAGAATAAAATAATTGTCGGAACATTTTCGCCCCAGAAAAATTCACAAAGGAAGATTATGAAAATAAAAAAAAAAAAATAACACGAAATGAGATGTAATATTCCCAAGGTCATATTTACAAGGCATACTTCCATCTGTTCCTTCTCTCTCTCTCTCTCTCTCTCTCTCTCTCTCTCTCTCTCTCTCTCACACATTTTATTTTTTTACGTCTTCATTCTTTTTTGAGTAAAATTCCAAATTCTGTGGCCTTAACCTAATGATATTCTCTCTCTCTCTCTCTCTCTCTCTCTCTCTCTCTCTCTCTCTCTCTCTCTCTCTCTCTCTCTCTTTTTCCAACACTTTCTCTCTTTCTCTATTTCTCCGACTCTCTCTCTCTCTCTCTCTCTCTCTCTCTCTCTCTCTTTCTCTATTTCTCCGTCTCTTTTTCCATCTATCTATCTCTCTTTCTCTATTTCTCCGTCTCTCTCTCTCTCTCTCTCTCTCTCTCTCTCTCTCACTTTCTTTCTCCATCTCTCTTTCCATCTCTCTCTCTATCTCCATCTCTCTCTATCTCTCTCTCTCTCTTTACCTTCTTTCTCTCTTTCTACATCTCTCACTCTTTTTCCATCTCTCTCTCTCTCTCTCTCTCTCTCTCTCTCTCTCTCTCTCTCTCTCTAATTGTTTTACGCCTTCACTTTTTTTTTGTTCATCGCAACCCTACGTCTACGAAACAAAGATTTCGATGGGGCTAGATGCTCTAAAAGAAGAAGGTTTTTTTATTCTCTTCCTCAGCATCAGCTGCCCTCCCCTCCCCCCTCGCCCCGAAAAAAATAAAATAAAACTTTTGAACGATACGTTGATTTTTCTTGGCAATTCAGAATAATGTTTTTTTTTTTTTTTTTTTTTTTTTTTAACTCTCTTGTACCTAGAGGGTAGAAATAAGGTTCTTATACACTAGAGGTCTGCTGTGGTTTTTATATATCATGAGTTTTCAGTTTCTGTCTGTCTGTCTGTCTCTCACACACACACACACACATGCGCGCGCGCGCACATTAGAGCTCTTCTGTAGTTTTATGTATCATGAGTCCTTTGTCTCTGTCTCTGTTTTGCTTCTCTTTTTATTTTATATATACTCAACAATCTCTCTCTCTCTCTCTCTCTCTCTCTCTCTCTCTCTCTCTCTCTCTCTCTCTCTCTCTCTCTCTTTTGCTTTCTTTTTTTATTTTATTTGTACTCAACAATATCTCTCTCTCTCTCTCTCTCTCTCTGTCTGTCTGTCTGTCTCTTACTTTCTATTTTTAATTTCATTTGTACTCAGAAATCTCTCTCTCTCTCTCTCTCTCTCTCTCTCTCTCTCTCTCTCTCTCTCTCTCTCTCTCTCTCTCTCTCTTTTTTAATTTTATCTATACTCAGCAACCTCTCTCTCTCTCTCTCTCTCTCTCTCTCTCTCTCTCTCTCTCTCTCTCATGCTTTCTGTTTTTAATTTCATTTGTATTCAGAAATTTCTCTCTCTCTCTCTCTCTCTCTCTCTCTCTCTCTCTCTCTCTCTCTCTCTCTCTCTCTCTCTCCACAGTTTCGTCAACGTTTCAAATCACCAGCCAGATTAAAAAAATTCCCGAACCGATGAGTTTTCCTCACAAAAGGCAAAAAGGACTCACTTAGTTCAAAGGAAGATTAATCCACTTATAATTCTCAATAATCATAATGTGATTGGATTGGGCCCTCTGGTCCTCTAAGTGAACTTTTTCATTTGTTTCTAAAGCTCTTCCGTGTATTGGATAATTCCTCTCGGTGAAAATAACTACCAGAAAATAAATTAGCAAAAATTTTGTCTGGGACAGACGCAAATTAGGTAAGTTATGTAAATTAGATAATTGATTAGTGATGGGGAACTTCGTAAATAAATGTCTTTCATTTAGAGCATTGTAGTGATGGTTCTCGCCTACCAGTCGAGAGGACCGGGGTTCAAATCCCACCGGTCACTGGTTGCTTGGGGATGGCGCCGTTGCATAAACCCGGCGGCCCGCCAACCTAGCGGTCTGAAAACTCCAGAGTGTTAGGAAGAAAATAGGTATCAGCCCCCGGGCTGGGAGGTTTAAACAGTGGGCCTAGAGACACAGTGGCCACGTGTTTTAGGCAACGGGACTTCTCCCCAAACTGGCTGTTGGCCTAAGAAACCGGAGTTCAGCTAGGCCCAGGAGGACTGTAACCTTTTTTAAGCTTTTCATAACAAGGTTTGATAGAAAATATTTTCATATCTTTATGGGCTAGTATATCATTCACTACTGTTACGTTAATGCAAAAAACTGATGGACATTTCAGTAACACGTTTTCATTCACAAAAGCGTCGAATTAGAAAGAGATCATTACTTTTCCAAATGAGCTACTCAATTCTCTATTTCACACAACAGTGACCTATCCCCGATAAACAATTTCATTTTGTAATTTCCCTGGCAGCTGTTTTCACCGAGAGGAATTATCCAGTACACGGAAGAGCTTTAGGAAAAAATGAAAAAGTTCACTTAGAGGACCAGAGGGCCGAATCCAATCGCATTATGATTATTGGGAATTATAAGTGGATTAATCTTCCCTTGAACTGTGTGAGTCCTTTTTGCCTTTTGTGAGGAAAACTCATCGGTTCGGGAATTTTTTTAATCTGGCTGGTGATTTGAAACGTTGACGAAACTGTGGAGAGAGAGAGAGAGAGAGAGAGAGAGAGAGAGAGAGAGAGAGAGAGAGAGAGAGAGAGAGAGAGAGAGAGAGAGAGAACGTTCGCCTAATCCTATAAGTATCCTTGTCCACCATCCATGATAACTAATAAAGGACATAGCACAACATTAACACAATTTAGTGAACGTATAAACGAAGCAATCGTATCGCTAAATAAAGCCATTCAAATAAGTGAACACTGCTATTTGCATTTCATTCTACGCACTGCAAGCAGCGTCAGTGCAATCATGAACCGCCGGCTCCTCTGGGAACCGACGTTATACGTATTTACAGAATCTCTCTTCACAAAGGGGGATAACGACGCTTGAAATTGGGTCACAGAGCCACGTCGGCCTAACACTAGACCTTGTGTCTTTCAAATGATATCACTTCCCCCCCCCCTCTCTGTGGAAGGGCCTGCCAGAGAGCTTATTTCATAAGTTGTAATTCTGCAGAGGTTTTTCACATTCACAGTCAAAGTTGTATTTCAACAGAAGTCTTTCACATTCACATTCATGAGTTGTATTTCAAGAGAAGTCTTTCATATTCACATTCATGAGTTGTATTTCAACAGAGGTCTTTCACATTCACAGTCATGAGTTGTATTTCTACAGAGGTCTTTCACATTCACATTCATGAGTTGTATTTCAAGAGAAGTCTTTCATATTCACATTCATGAGTTGTATTTCAACAGAGGTCTTTCACATTCACAGTCATGAGTTGTATTTCTACAGAGGTCTTTCACATTCACATTCATGAGTTGTGTTTCAACAGAGGTCTTTCACTTTCACATTCATGAGTTGTATTTCAACAGAGGTCTTTCACATTCACATTCACAAGTTGTATTTCAAGAGAAGTCTTTCATATTCACATTCATGAGTTGTATTTCAACAGAGGTCTTTCACATTCACATTCATGAGTTGTATTTCTACAAAGGTCTTTCACTTTCACATTCATAAGTTGCATTTCAACAGAGGTCTTTCACATTCACATTCAAAAGTTGTATTCTAACAGAGGTCTTTCACATTCACATTCACAAGTTGTATTTCAAGAGAAGTCTTTCATATTCACATTCATGAGTTGTATTCCAACAGAGGTCTTTCACATTCACATTCATAAGCTGTATTCCAACAGAGGTCTTTCACATTCATATTCAAAAGTTGTATTCCAACAGAGGTCTTTCACATTCACATTCATGATGTGTACTTCAACAGAGGTCTTTCACATTCACATTCACAAGTTATATTTCAACAAAGGTCTTTCACATTCACATTCATGAGGTGCATTTCAACAGAGGTTTGTCACATTCACAACCGATCTCTGATCCCCTCTTCCAGCCGAGAGCGACCAGATTCGGTGAACAGCAGCACCTATATGGTATCAAAGTCGTGCCTCGTTGTCGAAACTCTCAGTTCCAGAGGTCCTTTCTTCCTCACACCGCTGGAATGTGGAACAGCCTCCCTACTGAGGAGGTCGTGCAGTTGGAACTTCTTCAGAAGTTCAAGCGAAGACGCAGCGCATTGCTGCTCTAATACAATTCTCCTTGAATTTTAATGATTTGCTTCTATTATTTTCTATGTATTTATTAATTTGTTTATTTTTTCTTTTTAATAAGTGATCTCTTCTTTCTATATTTCCCATTACCTTCTGTTACTTCTTTCTAAAGAACAATATATTCTTTGCTACATTGAATTTCAAGTCAGTGGCCCCTGAGGGTTTGTTCCATATGATTAGGGTTCATCTTAATAATAATAATAATAATAATAATAATAATAATAATAATAATAATAATAATAATAATAATAATTATAATAATAATAATAATAATAATAATAATAATAACAACAACATGATTGTGTTTATTCGTATTATATATACAGTATATATATATATATATATATATATATATATATATATATATATATATATATATATATATATATATATATATATATATATATATATATATATATATATATATATATATATATGCTATTTTGTTCGGTTTTAGAAGCCTGACCAGGAAAATCCTCAGGTACAGTGTACTCAGGTTCCAAGTTCTTTTATGACCTTTGGTAATCGAGTCGGTACCGCCTTGGCCTGCCACTCGGGAGGCCGAGGTTCGTTCCCGGCGTGAGTCAGAAATTTATTTCTGTGAAACCTGTTCTTGCGTGTTCATTATTTACACACACACACACACACACACACACACACATATATATATATATATATATATATATATATATATATATATATATATATATATATATATATATATATATATATATACACACAGTTTATTATTTACAAAATACTCCACGAGATGCCTCAGGGGAACCTGTCAGGCAACCCCTTGGTAACCACTGGTTTTCAAACTGAACGGTCCAGTGACTGTCTCTTGCTTTTTTTTTTTTTCAAATACTGAGAACGACTGTGCTTTCCTCTTCACCTCCTCCACTTGAGAAAATGACAGAAGCTGAACCGGAAGGTTTAATAAGTCTGAATCGGACTAATGAAATGCAGTCAGCCGGCGGGGATAGGATTAATTAAAGCGAAAAGGATTGCAGGAATTCGTTCTGTCATGATTTTATGAATGATTTCTAATGATCTTTTTGATCCCGTTGTTATTGAAAGACTCGGTAATGTGAATTCCATGGCAGGCAATTTGAGGTTTCATCATCTCATGATTGTCAAATAGTTTTGTAGTTTGTAGGATGTTCAGGATGCTTGTAGGGTGTTCAGGATGCTTGTAGGATGTTCAGGATACTTGTAGGAAGTTCAGGATACTTATAGGATATTCAGGATACTTGCAGGATGTTCAGCATATTTGTAGGATATTCAGGATACTTGTAGGATGTTCAGGATACTTATAGGATGTTCAATTTACTGTAGGATGTTCAGGACACTTGTAAGATGTTCAGTTTACTTGTAGGATATTCAGGATACTTATAGGATATTCAGTTTACTTGTAGGATGTTCAGAATACTTATAGGATATTCAGGATACTTGTAGGATGTTCAGGACACTTATAGGATATTCAGGATACTTGTAGGATGTTCAGGATGCTTGTATGATGTTCAAGATACTTACAGGATATTTAGGATACTTGTAGGATGTTCAGGGATACTTATAGGATATTCAGTATATTTGTAGGGTGTTCAGGATGCTTGTATGATGTTCAAGATACTTACAGGATATTTAGGATACTTGTAGGATGTTCAGGATACTTATAGGATATTCAATATACTTGTAGGATGTTCAAGATACGGCCATTTACTCGATGGATTCTTGCAGGATGTTCAGGATACCTGTAGGACATTCAGTTTACTTGTAGGATATTCAGGATACCGCCATTTACTCGATATTGTCAATGACCTAGGATTTGATCTATCATCTTTTCGCTATCCCTTTTAGGGGGTAATGCCGTCAGTGCACCTCACGTGGTGCACTGTAGGCATTACAGAAGGGTGTCTGCAGCGTCCCTTCGGCCCCAAGCTGCACCCACTTTTCAGCATTTTTACTTTACCTCCGTTCCTCTTCCCTTCTTCAGTTTTGCGCCCAATTACCCTGACTGTTGTTTCTTAGTGCAACTGTGGAATTTTCTCCCAGTTCCTGAATATCCTACAAGAACCCTGAATATTTCTACAAGTACACTGAATATCCTATAAGTGTCCTGAACAACCTACAAGTATCCTGAATATCCTACAAGCATACTGAATATCCTACGAGTATCATGAACATCCTACAAGTATGCTGAATATCCTATAAGTATCCTGAACATCCTACAAGTATACTGAATATCCTATAAGTATCCTGAACATCCTATAAGTATACTGAATATCCTACAAGTATCCTGAATATCATACAAGTATCCTTTATATCCTACAAGTATCCTGAACATCCTACAATTATGCTGGATATCCCATAAGTATCCTGAACATCCTATTAGTATCCTGAATATCCTACAAGTATCCTGAATATCCTGCAAGTACCCTGAACCTCCTACAAGTAACCTGAATATCCTACAAGTATCCTGAACATCCTACAAGTATCCTGAACATCCTGCAATTATCCTGAATATCCTGCAGTTATGCTGAATATCTTATTAGTATCCTGAATATCCTAAAAAATCCTTTATATCCTATAAGTATCCTGAATATCCTACAAGTATCCTATATATCCTACAAGTATCCTGAACATCCTACAAGTATCCTGAATATCCTTATAACTTCAACTACTTCATTTTCTGGGTCTCATTACCTAGCTGTCCAGCCGCTCCAACTGCCCTAAGCGCCGAAAGTGGCCCCGTGATTGGCTTGGCAGCCTAAATGTATCAAAGTATCTTTTCAGTATCACTCCAAATGACCTTTTCGATTCAGGGACGCAACGCAATGTTGCAATCTCGCGTGCGGTATCTTGAGTCGAATATCTTTGGGAACGAAGATGCAATTAGATCCATTACGAGGGAAAGAGGACGAAACAGCTTTCCTGTGTCGTGACGTCACGCTATTTGTACCCTGCTATTAGGGTCAATTTGCGATTTAGCTTTTCTGCGATCTCTGGCCGATTCAGATTCTGAATATTTCAAAGGTGGGGTGTCGATGAATCGTCGCTTCTCGAGGGCCGTGTTTTTCTCTTCTGATTGGAGTAGATTTAGATTCTGGTACAAATATTCTCTCCGGACGTCTTGTTTATTCTTATGGATTTAGGCACGTCAGACATTGTCGTACATGTATGTATGTATGTATATATATATAATATATATATATATATATATATATATATATATATATATATATATATATATATATATATATATATATATATATATATATATATATATATATATATATATATATATATATATATATATATATATATATATATATATATATATATATATATATATATATATATATATATATATATATATATATATATATATATATAGTTTATGAAAGCATCCATATAGCTTACCCTTTAACGACATGAATATTCTTTCGTACAAGTTCCTTTTTCGATCGAACGTCATTTCACATAAAACTTGCTTATAGTAAAAATCGAGAACAAACTGTGAAATCTTACTGAATGCAACAAAAAGAAGCTTTGTTTATTCTGTTGGACTCCATCTTTGAGACTTTCGTCCTCACCTCACGGAGGAGGAGGAAGAGGAGGAGGAGGAGAAGGAGGAGGAGGAGGAGGAGGAGGAGGAGGAGAAGGAGGAGGAGGAGGGGGAGGAGGAGGAGGAGGAGGAGGAGGAGGAGGAGGAGGAGGAAAGAGGAGGAAGGAGGAAGGAAAGTGGTTGAAATCTTTCTCTTCCCAAATCTCGGATTCTCCTGACGTAAATTCTCCTCGCAAGTGCGAAACTCGTCCTGGCTTTGTCTAGCTAAGAGACAACGCTTAAGGAGGAGCAAGCATTTTGAAAATGCACTAGAAATTGGGAAAAAGTGAAAGTGTACTTTTTCTTTTCTGTGAAAGAAAACTATTGTGCCGGCTTCGTCTGTCCGTCCGCACTTTTTTTCTGTCTGCTCTCACATCCTAAAAACTACTGAGGTTAGAGAGCTGCAAATTGGTATGTTGATCATCCACCCTCCAGTCATCAAACATACCAAATCGCACCCCTCTAGCCTCAGTAGTTTTGATTTACTTTAAGGTTAGAGTTAGTCGTGGATCGTGCGTCTGGCAGCGCTTTCCGGAGGCGCGCGACTCATCTTCACTCGACCGCATCTAGGGAGTAACTGATAGTTTTATACAGCATTATACGCTGTGCAGAAAACTCGATTGCGCCGAAGACACATCGGCGCATTTTTTACTTGTTTATGATTATATGTATATATATATATATATATATATATATATATATATATATATATATATATATATATATATATATACTGTATATATATATATATATATATATATATATATATATATATATATATATATATATATAAGTATATATATCTACAGTATATCTATCTATCTATCTATATCTATGTATATATATATATATATATATATATATATATATATATATATATATATATATATATGTATACATATAGTCACATAGTTTCCAACAGCCAGGTATACTAAAGAAAAAATAGAATACATATATTCACAGAGCAATATTTCAAACACAAGGTCACAGAACTGCAACTGCTTGAGTATAATGACGTAAGTCATTACAGAACCGTCATTATACAACCGAGCTATGATCCGATGTTCTATAATGATAATGACGTCATCATCTTTAATCACGAAGCGATTTTGACATCGTAATCAAGCGTGACAGTCTATCCACGTCACGAATCAACGCTTCACCTGGAAAAATCTTGAATTACGCAGACAGCAACGCGGAGGTGCATTACGTTAATCCCAGTTATTCAGCTTTAATTACAAGTCCTTGGCTGTCGCTACGCTACAATGCTATTTGCATATTCCTTTGTTCTTCTACTTTGACCCGAGACAGGAGATCAATCAAGAACGCAGTAATTTAAAGTCATTCACACGCCATTGAGGAGGAGGGTTACATACCACGAATAATGATTACGCGGCTTGTATCCTCAGGTGCGTTCTATTGTGTGTTAAAATTTTAAAGGGATGTGACTCCTGAACTGTTCATAACTTTTCGGAATTGTTTGCATTCGAAGGAAGGATGTTGATGTCTTTGCGAGAGTGGAAATCTATTACGACTTTTTGTTTGAAAATTTATGTTGGCTTTATTTTTCTCGTTTCTGAACGCGTCTGTGCAAAAATGTATTTTTAAAGGTAAGTTAGCGTCCTGACATTTCAGCTTTACATATATATATATATATATATATATATATATATATATATATATATATATATATATATATATACATATATATATGTGTGTGTGTGTCAAGGAGGTGGAGAAACAACCAAAATACATTTCCAATCAAAATTAAAACATCACATTAAGACCCCCTTAACAATTTGCCCCCCGAAAAAACCGAGAATAATCATGACAAATGTTCAGGCAATTCTGCGATGCAAAAACCAAAACGCAGCAGCATTCGAGATAAAAAAAAAAAGCATTAAAAGAAACACGTATTAACGAGAGAATATTTCCATCATCAGCGGGAAGGAGCCTCCCAGACCTCGTAAACACTTCGGCTAACGACGCAGGAGCCGTTGTAACGAGTGCAATACCAATTTCCTTAAGAGGTCTTCACGCTGCAAAGAGCATAAACACGTAGGTTAAAGCACACTCGCTCCCAGTTTTTTATTTTTTTTTTATTTTTGCCATCCTACTACGTTTGTTAATAATTTTTTTTTACATTTTAAGCTGTTTATTTATTTATTTGTTAATTTATCTCCTTTATTTCCCAGGAACAAATCCTTTCTTTCTCTCTTTCCTATTGTTCTTCTGTAGCTTCTTTCAAGCGAACATCATATTCTTCGGAAACTCGAATTTCATGTCGATGGCCCCCCCCAACTTGTGGGCTTGCTCTATATGAATAGGGGTTTATGTTCTGAATAATAATAATAATAATAATAATAATGATAATAATAATAATAATAATAATAATAATAATAATAATAAATCTTTTTTTCTTAATAAGTGATTCCCTCTTTCTGTATTTCCTATCATCTTCTGTGACTTCTTCCTATGTATATATATATATATATATATATATATATATATATATATATATATATATAGATATATATATATATATATATATATATATATATATATATATATATATATATATATATATCTTCTTCTTCTTCTTATATATATATATATATATATATATATATATATATATATATATATATATATATATATATATATATATATATATATATATATATATATATATATATATATATATATATATATATATATATACTGTATATATATATGTGTGTGTGTGTGTGTGTGTGTATGTGTATGTTACCTACGTCAGCATGCATCGTAAAGCCTTGTTATATACGCCCCGGCTACTACTCTCAAATGAATAAAATAATTCAGCCTCAAAAATAGAATTCAAATCAAATTTGTAATTGATACGACTCATTATGGACGGTCGGACAGACAGGTGAGCCCCCAACCCCCCCTCGTTCAAAGTAATCACATCAAACATATTTTTAATATTCGTCAAGGGGAGACTACATGGGGCGTGCGCTCTCGCGGGCGCGTAATTTTCACGCGGGCGACGATCGAGTCACGCGAATTGATTAGCCCGCGAAACGAACTTATTTTGGGGCGAATGGCAGAAGTCGTCATCGGATTTGGAAAAACCCTGAATTCTAGGGCGTTGTGGCCCCAAATCGTGTTAACCGGGCCAATTTTAGGGTCATTTGTTCAACCTTTCGCGTTTATTCACTAATTAATTAACCGTGGGTTTAACCGGGGTGAATCTTTTATACCTTGTTGCCCTGGTACTTGGCGAGATTATATATATATATATATATATATATATATATATATATATATATATATATATATATATATATATATATATATATATATATATATATATATATATATATATATATATATATATATATATATATATATATATATATATATATATATATATATATATATATATATACATATATATATATACCTTAGTTTAACCAGACCGCCGAGCTGATTAACAGCTGTCCTAGGGCTGGCCCGAAGGATTAGACTTATTTTACGTGGCTAAGAACCAATTGGTTACCTAGCAACGGGACCTACAGCTTATTGTGGAAACCGAACCACATTATGCCGAGAAATGAATTTCTATCCCCAGAAATAAATTACTCTAATTCTTCATTGGCCGGCCGGAGAATCGAACGCCGGCCTAGCAGAGTGCTATCCGAGTACGATATCGACCAGTCCAATGAGGAACTAATCTCGCTAACTACCAGGACAGCAAGGTATAAAAAGATTCACCCCGATTAAACACACGGTCAATTAATTAGAGAATAAACACGGAAGGCTCAACAAACGCCCCTAAAATTGGCCCTATTAACACGATCTGGGGGGTCATAACGCCCTTAGAATTCAGGGTTTTTGCAAATCCGGTAACGACTTCTGCCATTCGCACCGAAATAAATTTTTTTCGCGCCCTAATCAATTCGCGTGACTCGATCGTCGCCCGCGTGAAAATTACGCGCCCGCGAGCGCGCACGCCCACTGTAGTTCCCCATTGACGAATAATAAAAATACGATGTGATTACTTTGAACTGGGGGTGGGGGTTTACTTGTTTGTCCGACCTTCCATGCTAACTAAAATTAATTACATCCTTATATTTTGAAATCTATATTTTGAAGCTGAATTATTTTATTTCAGGGACGTACTCGGTATATAACAGGCTTTACAATGAATGTTGTATGCAACAAGCGCTGCAATGAATGTTGTATGTAACTAGCTCTACAATGAATGTGTATATAACAAGCTTTACAATAAGTTTTGTCATGTGAAACAACTTCTACAATGAATGCTGTCGTGTGTAACAACCTCTACAATGAATGTTGTCGTATATAACAAGCTTTATAATGAGTTTTTTCGTATGTAACAAGCTACACAATGAATGTTGTCGTATATAACAAGCTTTACAATGAATGTCTTACATAACAAGCTCTACAATGAACGTGTACATAACAAGCTCTAGAATGTAAGTATATATATCAAGCTCTACAATGAATGTGTATATAACAAGCTCTATAATGAGTGTATTTATAATGAGCTCTACAATGAATGTTGTGGTATATGTGGTATATGACAAGATCTACAATGAATGTTGTCGTATGTAACAAACTCTACAATGAATGTTGTGGTATATGTGGTACATGACAAACTCTACAATAAATGTTGTGGTATGTAACAAGCTCTACAATGAATGTTGTGGTATGTAACAAGCTCTACAATGAATGTTGCTTGGGAAAGAAGTATTCTGACAGTATTTCTATAGCTGAATATGATGAATTCTGATCAGGGAACAAAGGGGTACATAAAGTTCAATCTGCAAGTTTCGTTCCAGCTGTGACCAGACTCTGGACTGATCTTCCTGTTCGTGGAGTTGGAAACCTGGAACTTCGAAAGTTCAGATGCAAATGTTTTTATAATAAGAGAGCGCACATGAGTTTCATTGGATATTCTATAATATTTTATTTATTTTATCAGTTTTTCTTTGTTATTTAACTTATTTAGTTTATTCTTTAATTCTGTATTTCCTATTCTGTAATGGGCTGCTTTCCTTGATTAGGCCCCTTGGGCTAATAATAATAATAATAATAATAATAATAATAATAATAATAATAATAATATTCTTAGAATTAAAGAAAAAGAATAAAAGAATAATGCGCTGACGGAAAAAGAATAATGCGCTGACGGAAAGCTAATAATAATAATAATAATAATAATAATAATAATAATAATAATAATAATAATAATAATAAAAAAATATATTCTAAAAATAAAGAAAAAGAATAATGCGCTGTAGGAAAGCTAATAATAATAATAATAATAATAATAATAATAATAATAATAATAATAATAATATTCTTAGAATCAAAGAAAAAGAATAATTCACCGAAGGAAAGCTAATAATAATAATAATAATAATAATAATAACAATAATAATAATAATAATAATAATAATAATAATAATAATAATAATATTGCATTCCAGGGAAACAAAGTTGCGAGGCCATTCGCCCACTATCAAGCTGTAATGGCTAA
>NC_089794.1:21747602-21760102 GCF_040412425.1 Macrobrachium rosenbergii
CCAGACAGGAATGCTGGAATAGAAAGTTCGTTCTCGGGAATCCGGGAATTAAGAGGAGGCGCAGATGTGCACTATTTCACCCCCCCCCTTTTACTGATTCATCCATAATAATCGACGACTTTATTGTTATTATCGTCGTCAGTGTTAAAGTTAATTGATATCTAATTTTGTTGATACTGATTTCAATAGATTTTTTATTCAATTTTGCAATACGATTCTTAATCCAATTTTATTTCTATTATCATCCAACTCTTTCGTTGTTTTATATGACATTTCGAAGATTGTTGTTTTTTCGATAAAATTTGTTGTTGTTTTTGCTGTTTTTGTTGTTTGTACCACTGGTGTTATTACTCTCAGTTCAGGCAACAAGGTTTGTTATTGTTGTCATGAAAAGTTATATCATGACTTTCCCCCTCGCTCATAACTCTATATAATCTATACAATTTATTTTATGAATTTCAATTTCGTCCGTGATTTTTTTTTTTTATAAAATTTGCATTATAAATTAAATTTCTTTTAACAACTTTTACTATTGTTGCTTGTACAGTTTGTATTATAAATATAACCTTGGACCATTGTTGTTGTCAATACAAATACAATTTTTTTGCTTCTAAAGCTACATTCATTCTTCTTTTCTGTATATAGCGACTGCTGGTAAGAATTTCAAAACTGAACATTATATATATATATATATATATATATATATATATATATATATATATATATATATATATATATATATATATATATATATCAGTTATTAAAATACAGGAGGTATATGTGGAGAACAAGCACAGTAAATTTCCTCACGGTAAGGAACAGTTAAGTTATTTAAGATAAGTTAACAGACAGAGGGAATGAACCAAACAGCAGGTCGTCTGGCTAATGGTGGCCTTATGCCAGACACGGCGATAAGGAAGTAATTGTTTACTAGATAAACCCCAGTTCATATGAAACAAGCCTACAGGGAACACGAACTTGAAACTGAAGCCTCCAAAGAATGAAAGTGAGTTCAGTAAGTCTTTTGCTTGTCGTCAAGAGGAATACGATTCCCTTCAGCCCAGACAGTGAAATGTGGACGTCATCTGTGCCTTGCCTTTAACTTCATGTTATGCTGCACTTGACAAAATCTGGTGCAGATAAGGGTCATGATGACGGAAGTATTTGGTAACGAGAAGTTATGTGACGGATGTGTGAGCCATAACTGAAATAAAATACAACAACTGCTCGAGTTTTGCTATTATATTGCTGTAGAAGGAATCCTCTTGCTTGGAAAACCCTTGAAAAGCGAGAGAGAGAGAGAGAGAGAGAGAGAGAGAGAGAGAGAGAGAGAGAGAGAGAGAGAGAGAGAGAGAGCATAAAAATATTAAATAATAATGATGTTAAGTAAAAAGCCACAATCATGTGTATGAGAGAATGTATTTTTCTAAAATACAATAAAAAAAGGTTAAAAATACAATCGCTCATACACGTTATTGTGGCTTTTTACTTATTATTTTCGATCACATTATAGTGATGCACCATAGAAAATATGATATTAATAATATCACAAGCTGTAATGCCTAATCTTGAATTTTTCTAGTTTTATGATGTGAAGGATTAGCTAAATCAATCACTATACTCCTTATCAGTCCCAACATAATAATCATAAGAGAGAGAGAGAGAGAGAGAGAGAGAGAGAGAGAGAGAGAGAGAGAGAGAGAGAGAGAGAGAGAGAGCATAAAAGATATTTTTCTCATGAAACCTCTCCTTAACGCGAACGAGCCCAGATCTCAGTGTCTAGCTCTTTGCAATGTTATTGTCCGACGGTAAAGTTTGGTCATTGTGCCGGGAAAGTTTCGGGGAGGGGGGGGCTCTCGGGCCTATCTCCTGGGCCCCCTTTAACCCCCTACCCTCCCCAAAATGAGGATTTCGCAGCAGTATTGTTTGCGCAAGAAACCACGAAGCCTGGAAGGTGATAAAGCTGCCTGCAGTCGACCGAGAGGAAATAAATAGAACGAGCTCAGCGGCCAACTGGGCCACTTTAGCTGTCCAACTTAATCGATTATGAGAGACAAAAGTTCCCGCTAAACTTTCGACCTTTTTTTTTTATTTAGATTAATTATAAGTTACTCTCGTGTGTTTTATAGATGAGATTTATATGTGATCCCTGTGGTTCAGTGGTTAACAGCCTTGTCTCACCAGCGACGACCACGAATTGAATCGCAGACGGGGGAGGAACGACTTGGGTCAGTTTCTTGAAAAATAAATTGAATCTCATGATTTAAGCAGCGATTCGGGTACTGGTGGTTAGTCGGCTGTGGGCGGTTGCAGCCAAGGTGAAGATGGGAACGTGGCTAGTGGCCTTGTGTCAAAATGCTCTTTTGACAGTCGTAAACTAAAGACTTTCTGGAGCTAATCCCTCAAATTGTCTTGTTTAAGACTAATAACAATATATATATATATGTATATATATATAAATATATATATATATATATATATATATATATATATATATATATATATATATATATATATATATATTTAGTCTTCTGGTTTTCATTACATAGATTAATATGACGTTGCAAGCACCATGTACCTTTTTTTTCCCCAGGTTGTGACAACATAGTGGTCTAACTACCAGGTACAAAAATCAATGATGCGGCCAACAGGGGGGCAGTGGATTTAACCAGTATCCCAGTCTTCCCGTCCTCGCCCGGGAGTCGAATCTACCTCCCCTCGCTAGGCCCATCCATACCTATGTATTTAGAGAGAGAGAGAGAGAGAGAGAGAAAGAGAGAGAGAGAGAGAGAGAAGCTTTGCAAACACAATCCCAGTTAAATCAAGGGCTTCCTTCCAACAAAAATCGCCCTAAAGCAGAAGGTTTGAGCAGCCCAGGAACAGAACAACCTGCTTTAATTGAACACTGTTACAAAATCTTGCTTTCACCACCACCACCAGCGTTGCTTGCTATCACCGGCGTTGCTATTGCTAACACCACCATTGCTGTCCCTGCTATCACCGGCCAAATAAGTTCAATGTAAACAAGGCTCGCATTCGCTAATGAAGGCCCGAAGGTCCGAAGGCCCGGTGATGTTGCAGAGGGCATCACTGGAAGTAAGGTCTTTTGGTTATTGGTAATGAAGGTCATTCAAGCTTCCATCGGGTGTACGATATTGAATAATATCTCGTGTATGGTCGTGTCAAGGATTTATTAAGGGGGTTATTTCGTATTACGTAGAGGGACCCATTCAACAATAAGTGATTGTTAAAGCATTGTCATCATAAACCATTTGTCAGAAGACAGACAGAAGATAGATAGATAGATGGATAGATAGATTTCCATACAAGTTATATTAATTGTTGCTAACTCTCTTTACTTTCGCCCTCGTCGTGTCGACTGATGCAACGCCTTTTGGAGTTATGGTGATCCTTTCGCCTTTATTCGTAACCCTTTCGTCTGCCGCTACTCTTTTAGACTAATGTAACCCTCTCAAGTAGCGTAACCTTTTTCGACTGATGCAACCCTTTTCAACTAATGCAGCCCTTTCAACTCACGTAATACCTTTCGACTTTAGTTGTAACCCTTTCGTCTGATGCAACCCCTCCAACTCATGCAACCCTTTTCAACTAATGCAACCCTTTCAAATAATGTAGCCCTTTAAACTAATGTAACCCTTGTCGTTTGATGCAACCCTTTTCAACTAATACAACCCTTTAAACTAGCGTAACCCTTTTCGACCAATACAAAAATTTTCCTCTAAGTGCAAACCTTTCAAATTATGTAACCCTCTTCGTCTAAAGCGACCTTTTTAGATTAATGCAACCCTTTTCGACAAATGCAACCCTTTTAACTAAACCAACCCTTTTTGTCAAAAGCAACCATTTCGACTAACACAACCCAGTCGAAGCTAACAATGACTGAAGCCGTCTGTAGAATCAGGCAGGTATATATCGAGCTAATTCCCGTAGGGAGTAGTGCCGTCAGTGCACCTCATGCGGTGCACTGTAGGCGTTGCTTAAGATTCTTTGCAGAGTCCCTTCAGCCCCTAGCTGCGATCCCTTTCGTTCCTTTTACTGTACCTCCTTTCATATTCTCTTTCTTCCATCTTACTTTCCTCAACCTCCTCCTGTTACACCTTTTAAACCCTTTCACTGTTAATTTCCGTTTCAGCGCTGAATTACCTCATAGGTCCCAGTGCTTGGCCTGTGGCCTAAATTCTATATTCAATTCAATTCGACTATATCGAGCTAATGCCATTTTTCTAGGAAAATTTTCAGCGTAAAAAGTAACAAAACAGGTCAGGCGTTCGATAGCTAAGCAGTCATCTATTCGCAAATCATCTGATTTATATCAGAGGTATTTCAGCAAAAAAAAAAAATAGTATTTACTATCATTGATTTTTTCCACATCGAAATGAAAATCCGACGACGCAGACTGGAAGTTTTCCACGTTTATTTTTATGTCGTCGCGCAGTCTCAGCCAGGGGATAAATCACCATGCCCCCAAAAATATAGAAAAAAGAACTGGCTTCTATCTCGCAATATCTCCCGTACGTGTGCGTATATAACACCGAAGACCCCAAAGAAAGCTTTGCAAATAATTCACCATGGACTCTCCATCTTGACTTTTACGTGTAATATTTTAAGTCCGACTTCGCGCGACGAATATGTCCGGTCGTCCATTTTGATTTAGGAGGTGCTGAGAATGTGAGTTATGGAATCCTGGAATCCTGGCAAGCACTTGGAGGAGTAGTAGTAGTACTGGCATAGTTTCGCCTTTGCAACGGCTCCAGATATTTACGTTCGTTGGACGAGGGAGCTTCATCCAACTCCATACCTAACGTTTAGACTGGCTCTTCTTCTTCCTCTTCTTCTGGGATCTTAGTAGCAGCAGCAACAGTAGTAGTAGTAGTAGTAGTAGTAGTAGTAGTAGTAGTAGTAGTAGTAGTAGTAGTAGTAGTAGTAAAGACTTGCCTTTAAAACAGCTCCTGATATTTACGCTTTGTTAGTAGGAGCTTCATCCAGCGCCATACCTGACGTATGGACCTGCCTTCCTCCTTCTTCTTCATCAGGGACCCTGATAAATTATGGCGCGAGAAGTTCAAACGATATCTTATCGAAGGTGATAAAAAAAAAAAACTCACTTTACTGAGGAGCTTGTAGGAAGAACCTCTGGAGGTGAGGAAAAGAGGGACTTTGCACGAGAGGGACGAAGAAGGAATAACTCAAGATAAGGATGACGAACTGTTCAGGGTAAACCAGAAGGAAAGTCTACAGGGTATTTGTGTTACGCTGGGAAGCTGTCTTCCCTGTTTGATATGGTTCGAGTCCAGGGGTCCACCCTATTCCTCCTACTTCCATTTTAATAGCTCACCACACTTACTGCTGCTCTCGGGTAAAGGGGCGTGCCGGCATAAGGCGTCTCACATCAACCACCCAACCATCTTCATTATCTGATCAGTGTTGGTATAATTTAGATTAAGTCATTCACGATAATAAGATTTTTTTTGAGAATCTTTTTATTAGGAAAAATTCAGTGACAGGGAATGAGAATCAGCTCGCCAAAGGACAAGTGAGTTTCCTTGGGAGGGTGACCGTTTTAATCCTCCCAGCTACTACAGCTAAATTACGTCATTCACGACAATAAGAATGTTTTTGGGAGAAGTTTTTTATTAGGAAAAATTCAGTGACAGGGAGTCAGAATCACCTCGCCAAAGGACAAGGGAGTTTCCTTGGAAGGGTGACCGTTTTAGTCCTCCCAGTTACTACAGCTAAAGTCTGGGCGCCCTTCTCTGTGCTTATATGCACCCCACCTGTAATTTACCTTAATTTCCTTCTCTGTGCTTATACAAAACACTTGCTGTCTCTCGCCACCCCACCTGTAATTACCTTCATTTCGTCAGGGAAGACCAACTGGTAATCTCCTTCAGTAAATGTTTTGGACTCTCATAGCACTGCTCCTGATATTTGTAAGGATTATGTTTGTCAGTCCTTAATGAATGTTTTCTCTTATTTATGTTTATCCTCTGCTATTCAGTTTTCTCAGTTTCTCTCACAGAAAACCTTCTCGATTTGAAACAGTTGCCTCCTCTCTTCTGGGAAGAACGAGGCTTGTTCTCTATCTATCTATCTCTCTATCTATCTAACTATTTATTTATTTATTTATTTATTTATTTATTTGTTTGTTTAGAATAGGTTCCCTCATATAAATCGCCGTTGCCACCAAAAGGCCAGAGGGTCTTCGTATCCCACCAGAGAGCTTTTCCTTAAACCTCTTTTGTAAGAGTGCCAATATCTGACATTTTCATCACGTCCCACTCAAACAAAGCTGTTGACTGATACGCCCACTTAAATGTAAAAATATATATAAAAAAAGAATTTAATAAAGAACAAAGACTGTTACAGAAATAAGTGTCAGAATGCTGTTAAGAATGATTCTGGAGGACCTCTAACGAGCCTCGTACGATAAGGAGAAATGTGTCTTAGATTTTGAATACATGACTGAAAATACTCAAATTGTTTTCATGGTTCCAGTAAATTTAATGACTCATAAAAATAACATGATAAGGATTCTTTTGTAATATGTGTCAGTAGACACTTACTATTGGGAAAAAGTCCGGATTTCTTCTTGATTTAAATCTTATTTATACTTATGCACTTCCAACCCAAAGAACTCTAAATGTTGCTTAGAATCATTACGGTTATGAGGGCATGTTAAGGTTTTGGTAAGTGGTTCTTATCATAACCTCTCTCTCTCTCTCTCTCTCTCTCTCTCTCTCTCTCTCTCTCTCTCTCTCTCTCTCTCTCTCTCTCTCTCTCATGTCTTCTTCTTCTTCTTCTTCTTCTTCTCTTCAAGAAGTTGAACTAAATATCAGCTTACATTGAAACTGAAACAGTAAGAGCAGTACTCACATAATGGGTTGCAAATCCCTGAGGTGTAAGCTAGTATTGCACCAGCCCCGGTTGTTTTGCCATGCCTCTAGGTTAGGTTAAGTTTGGTTAGGTTAGATTAGTACCTCTAGAGTAACTTTGGGCGTGGGGAAACATAATGAGATTATTTTCAAGAAGATTCTATGGTTATCTTTAAGATATGGCGTCCCGCTTTTTTCAGGGAAAGGTCCCGATACTCGGTTACATCTCCGGAAAATACTACCGGGTGACGGCATAATCAGAAGAGAGAATATCTAGAAAGATACTACAAAGATTTAGGAAAAGGGTGCCGTGAAAGTTGGTGTAAACCTGTAAGTTTTACGTGATGATGAATCCCAAGGTTCCACTAAATGTGTTGCAATTCATATAAAATCCCCTCCTCTCCATCCAACCCCTACGAAAGGAGATTTAAGCAAGAGAACGGATTAATGGCCGCTTGAAATCATTTTCAGTAAGTTTTGTATAGGAATAAATCCCAGGGTTTCACTAAATGTGCTGCAATTCAGATGAATCCCCCTCCAACTATAACCGGCCCCCCCTAGAAAAGATGTAGGCAATGGAACGGATTAATCGCCACTCGCAATCCTTTTTAGTAAGTTTTGCTTGAAAATAAATCCCAGGGTTTCCTTAAATGTGCTGTAGTTTTAAATCCCTCTCCATTTAACCCTGCAAAAAAGGAGATTAATGAAAGAGAACGGATTAATTTTCACTCGAGATTCTTTTTAGTAAAGTTTTACATGAAAATAAATCCCAAGTGCTGTAATGCAGTTTGAACTCCTCTCCACCCACCCACCCCTAACAAGGGAGTATTGCTCACCATTAACTATTTTCAAGAACAACCCAGAGTGAAATTCCGCCTCGACCTCACCTCTTCCATAATCAGGTTTAACACCGCGACTTACCAAAGGAGGGACGAACGACATTCCGCTCTGGTGGACATCCTCGGAATGAGTTTTTGAATGGCTCCTGAGGGAGACGCCCCTTTGGCAAGGCGCACCCGCGTCCCGATCCAGATTGGAACGTGTCGTGGACCCCTGCTAACACTCCCGACTGGCACCATTCCCACTCTGGAAGAAGGAAGAACGACTCTGTTCCCCATTTTTTCAGATCGTTGGGTTCCCGTCCGACATTCTCGTCTTTCTGACGAAAGTGTCTGTGACAGTAGGACATAGGAGAGGCGGCAGTTCCCACTGGCGATTAGGCTTGTCCCTACATAGAAACTGAAGAGGACTTCTTTTCTTTATTTTCTTGAATTGGAAGCATTCTTTAAGCTCATTCCTACGTCTTGGTGGTATTAAAATGATTACAATAGCTTCTGGAATCACGGTCGCAATCGATACTGGTAAAACAAAGCATCGTTAAATCAGAAGAAAGTTATAATCTCTACATAGAAACTGGAGAGGATTTCGTTTCTTTATTTTCTTGAATTTAAAGTATTCTTGAGGCTCATTCTTATGTCTTGGTGGTATTAAAATAATTGCAATAGCTTCCAGAGTCATGGTCTTAATTCGCACTGGTAAATGAAAGCATTATTAAATCAGGAGAAAGTTATAGTCCCTACATAGAAACTGCAGAGGATTTCCTTTCTCTATTTTCTTGACCTTAAAGAACTTTTTAAGCTATTTGTGAGATCTTGGTGGTTATTAAAATGATTACAATAGCTTCTGAAATCACGGTCTTATGCAATAGTGGCAAAACAAAGCAATCTTTTTAGCTGTTTATTATTTCTTAGTGTTACTAGAATGATTACAATAGCTTCTGGAATCAAGGTCTTAAACAATACTGGTAAAACAAAGCATTTTTTTTAGCTATGTTTATTATTTCTGTTTTACTGGAATGAATACAATGGCTTCAGGGATCACGGTCTTAATTGATACTGGTAAAACAAAGCATCATAAATCAGGAGAAAGTTGTTATCATCAACCAATTCCCATGGTCTTATTAAAATGATGACAGTAGCTTCTGGAATCACGGTCTTAACTGATACTGATAAAACAAAGCATCATGAATCAGGAGAAAGTTGTAATCATTCACCAGTTCCCATGATCTTATTAAAATGATGACAATAGCTTCTGGGATCACGGTTCCAGTCAGTACTGGTAAAACAAAGGCTCATCAACTTATTAGAAAAAATCATAATCACTCACTAATTCCCAATGCTCTCAGCGATCACCAATTAATAGGAAAGATTAAATTTGATCTAAATTCAATGGTACTTTATGAAAAATAATGAAGTATCTTGCCAAAGCGCTTCGAAAAATAACGGATAACGAAAGATATCAGGTGAAAGCATATTATTACTGTTGTTGTTCGTACTTTAAAAGTTATCAGAGATCCATCGCAGCCGAAATTATGGTGACGCTCTATATATAACAGCCATTGTAGAATTTTAGATATACACATAGTGATGCTCTCTACACAACAGCCATTGCAGAATAAGTAGCTAACTCTACATAAATAATTTAAAAAAATACACGTTGGGATGCTCTCTACAACAACGGCCATTACAGAATACGTATTTAACCCTACGTGAACAAATCCTTTACACCTTATTTCGTAGAATTCCGAATTCATTACCGACTGGAGTCTGATGCATTCCTGTATTCCTGTAAACCTGTTCTCAAATAACGGGATGGGAATTGTAGTACCGTCAGTGTTATATGCCCCTTTTAAGGGAGTGGGAGGGGGGGAGAGGGATGGAGAGGTGGGGGTGGGAATCCGGCTAATCAATCCCCATTAGCAACTGAGGGCGCTTCAGGAACAGAGTTATTTGGCTAACTCTCTGTTGGCTGTTAACGTGTTTATTTGTTTGCTTCTTCATATATTTATATACTTGTTTCTTTACTCATTTGTTGATTTATTTCTTTGTTTATTTATCTTTTGTATGTATAATGAATGCAAGTTAATTTGAATGATATAATATATATATATATATATATATATATATATATATTATATATATATATATATATATATATATATATATATATATATATATATATATATATATATATATATATATATATATATATATATATATATATATAAATTCAGATGTTTCCCATAAATAAACGTTTACACTCACCTAAAAAGAATACTGTACATTTTCTCACTCAGAAAAAAAACACACATTTGTAAATTATAACCACTAAACATTTTGCCGAATAAAAAAAAAAACATCTGCTTAATCCCTCAGAAAAACAAAGTTAAATCTCTACCATTTATTGAGCAGTAGATATTGATCCTGCAATGCCTCCAATTTCCAAAGGGCTTAATTCTCTCTAGACTTTTTTTTATTCTTTCTAGACTTTTTTGTTCTCTCTAAACTTATTTTAATTCTCTACTTTTTCAAATTCCTCTTGACTTTTTTGTTCTCTCTTTACTTTTTTAATTCTCTTTAGACTTATTTATTCTCTCTAGACTTTTTTGTTCTCTCTAGACTTTTTTTTATTCTCTCTAGACTTTTTTTATTCTCTCTAGACTTTTTCGTTCTCTCTAGACTTTTTTTATTCTCTCTAGACTTTTTTGTTCTCTCTAGACTTTTTTTATTCATTCTAAACTTTTTATTCTCTCTAGACTTCTTTTATTCTCGCCAGACTTTTTTTTATTCTCTCTAGACTTTTTTTTTATCTCTAGACTCTTTTTATTCTCTATAGACTTTTTTTATTCTCTCTAGACTTTTTTATTTTCTCTAGACTTTTTCTATCTCTAGACTCTTTTTATTCTCTCTAGACTTTTTCTATTCTCTCTAGACTTTTTTATTCTCTCTACACTTTTTTTACTCTTTATAGACTTTTTTATTCTCTCTAGACATTTTTAATTATCTCTAGACTTTTTAAATGATCTCTAGACTTTTTTATTCTCCCTAGAATTTCTTATTCTCACTCTAGACTTTTTTTATTCTCTGTAGACTTTTTTTTATTTTCTCTAGATTTTTTATTTTCTCTAGACTTTTTATTCTCTTTAGACTTTTTATTCTCACTAGACTTTCTTTTTTATCTTTTAAAGAGATTCAGACCATTGTCAAGTCTTATCTTCACGAATAAAGCCTGAGAGTTAATTGGCCTTTCCTTGCGTTACCTTTCCAATCCGCGAATCTATGACTGAAATGAATTTCCTTATCGCGGATTTACGCCCTTGCTCTCTCTCTCTCTCTCTCTCTCTCTCTCTCTCTCTCTCTCTCTCTCTCTCTCTCTCTCTCTCTCGGTTGCTCGCTCTCTTTATTTTTCTGTCTCTGTTTCTCTGTTTCTCTCTCTCTCTCTCTCTCTCCCCCCCTTTCTCTCGCTTGCTCGCTCGTTCTCTCTGTCTATCTGTCTCTCGCTTACTCTCTCTCTCTCTCTTTCTCTCACACTCTCTCCCTTTCTGGCTGTCTCTCTGTATGTCTGTATGTCTGCCTATCTCTCTCTCTAGTGGGAAATGTGGAGATACATAAAAGTGGTAAGAAAGTATGCATTGGTGAAAGGATGAATCGCGAGGTGTTTTGACGTGCTTGGTCATGTGGGAAGAATGGGAGAAAATAGATTGGTTAAGCGTATGATCATGAAAGGTTAGGAAGGAGGGAGAGACGGAGACTAAAAGTGTTGAATAAATGATGTTAAAGGAATATAACGGGAAGTTGTTTGCACATATAAATCATCCATGATTCAGCAGCTAAAGTATGAATACAGCTGTGTATTATTCTGGGGCAACACATGGGCATATCACAAAACTGTAAATATAGTTATAAATTTAGGTGACTTTCTCTAAGTCTTCATATTTCATTTTTTAATATTTTTCTCACCATTTATCTGTACTATAACCATTGCACATATAGACTGACTATGATAAGGGTTTAACAATTTCTCAATATAGTTATCATTGTAGGTGATTCTTTAAGTCTTCATATTTTATTTTTTAAAATTTTTCATCAGCATTTGTCTGCACTATAACCATTGCACATATCGATTTACTTGGAAAAAGGTTTTACAATTTCTCGACGAAGATATAAAAAAAGGCATTAAAGTGATAAATTAATGTTTGTGTCCGCCTGACTTTCCATGAAATCCTTTGCACTCATATTACATATTTAAACACCCAGGTTCTCAGTGTATATACACTCACATATTTTACTTATAAATGTAATGAAAAGTGGCATCTCTTTTTATGAGACCTGAGGATAACAAAGAAAACATAGTACTCAAAAATGTAACAAAAGTGTCACATCTTTTTATGAGACTAGAAAATAACCAAGAAAATATTATTTTAAAATAATTTTTAGAAAGCAATTACTTTATTGCAGATGCCACTGTAGCGTCAGGAAAAAACGTTCTTGGGTAAAAAGCTTTTAATTCATATATAAAAATAGTTAGTAGCGATGGTGAAGATGATGACGATGATGATGATGATGATACTGATGGTGATTATTCCAGTTCGGAAAGACAATGTAAAGGACAATAGTGAAGGCTTGTGGCACTGGAAGATTCACTATTTCACAATTACAGTGAATTAAACGCTAGGTAGAAGACTCACTGTTACACAATGACAGTGAATTAAATGGTGGAGAGAGGACTCTATATTTTAACAATTACAGTGAATTAAATGCCATTTAG